>NC_138150.1:26607852-26742852 GCF_964199315.1 Orbicella franksi | reverse complement strand
TTTAATCATAAGATCGCTCAGCCCACGGTACAACTTCACTGTACCATCACTCAGGGATTTTTTTTCAAAGTTCAAGCTGTAGAATGAATGAAACCGACCCACTCTACTCATCGTACATCGTTAACTGTGTGTTCAATGCTTTCTCAGCCTACACCGCCATCATGTTGAACACTTTAACAATCCACGCGATAAGAAAAGCTTCGTCGTTACCAAAGCCTTTAAAAACATTGCTCCTGAGTCTTGCTGTTTCTGATCTTGGTGTTGGTTTACTGGCTCAACCTTTGTACATTGCAAAGATGATGGATCGTAACTGATTCCATCGCGATCACGTTTGAAGTTATCCCATTGATATTTACTGTAGCCTCGTTCTTAAGTGTTGTGGCCATAAGTGTAGACAGATTCTTGGCCGTTCATCTTCATCTCAGATATCAGGGACTTGTGACTCACAAGCGTGTTGCTGTGGTGATCTCAATTTGGGTATTGGGTGTTCTTTATTCATTTGTTCCTTTTTTGAGATCAAAACAACTTTTTTACGTGATTATGTTGGTTATTTTGGGGTTTTGTTTCATTATTACTGCATTTGCTAATTGCAGAATTTATTTCACTGTGCGCCATCACTCAAACCAAATTCAAGTCCTTCAAATACAATTGACACAGAATAGCCAAATAGAAAGTGCTGCGAGGCAAAGAAACTCTTCTATCAATACGTTATACGTTTATCTTGTGTTTTTGGTTTGTTGTTTACCACAGTATTGCGTTGCAGTTGCCCTGGTGATATGTACGCCAAGTACCGCTTTATATGGTCTGTCGCTTTGCACACTGACCCTGTTGTTCCTTAATTCCTCTCTGAATCCTGTTATTTACTGCTGGAAGATGAGACACATTCGACACGCTATGATAGACGTACTGCGAAATATATTTCCAAGACAAACCCAAGCAAACTTGTAGTTACTTGACAGTTTTGTTGTAAAAAAAAAACTCTAGAAACGTTGTTATAACTAACAGTTTATCTCGACCAAGAAACTAATTTTTAGTAATTATTTTAGCATAATCCGTGTACATCCGGTAGACTTAAGTCTGTTAATATAAATGATGTGAAAATATAGAATATCAATGTTTTTATGTCAGAATAACTACTGGCTCATCCGTTATTTTACTTCGTTTCTTCTATTTGTAAAACGAAAACGTGTTTTAGAAATATTGTGGTTCGATGTTTAGGGCAGAGGGGCAGGCATCTCCGACATATTCGGAGAAATTTTCGTGCACAGAAACAGACAGCACTGGGAGACCTTTCAAAATCACATTGCGTTTATTAAAATCCCAGTTCTCTTGTAGATTATAAAAGAACACGGCAATAACGCCATTACTACGCATATTTTAGTCAAAACTTTGGTTTCCTCCAAGCAGCTTTACGCAAAGCAGTTTATTTTCAGATGCACTGTTCCGTGACTAATTGACATGACGCGTAGAAGCAAACAAGCACAAAATATCCTTCAGTTTAATGACGCATGTACTGCTGTCACAAAAATAAATTGTTTTATTATTTATAAATAATTCAATTCATCAAGTATTTTTTCGCATAAATTGAAATAACTATAGCCTGCTGCAAAGGCTGAAATAATTGCCGAACATTTGACCGTTTCAGCTCATTTAGAATGCGCGTAGTTCAACACCCACCCCACCCCCCACCTACCGCCCCTGGGCAATCCACGGGTATTTGACTTTTGTCTGTGCCTGGGGAGTAGGGAATTTGACACAAAAGGCCTGCCTTGGGGTGGAGAATTTGGACCTTGCCTGAGTGGGATGGGGATTTTGAAACTTGTCTGGGGGGATGTGGAGTTTGAACCAGAAGTGACAAGTATACACTGTTTTCCTGGAATAACCTGGAACAACCTGGAACAACCACGCGTATTCCTCACCCCACCAATTAACTGTCCCCTTCGTGTCATGTGACACATAGGACCGCACCCATCCCACCCAACCCCACCAAGGCAAGTTTCAAATTCCCCAACCCATCCAGGCAAGGATCAAATTCAGGATGGCAGGCACTTTACAGGCTGAAACTTCGGTAAGTGGAAAAAGCCAATGCTTACTTGCTATGGGTGGAGACAAAAAAGTAAGCTCTTTGGAGTGACCTCGTTAAAAGTTCGGTTTCGTTAGCGAATGGCTGAGAAACCGAAAGCTGTGTGATTTTCAGGTTTTAAAGCCCGAATAGTCAAATCAATTGCTGGTCAATGGGTAGAAAATCACGTTCGCTGATCTTGCCTTTTTCATAAAATAGTTGTCCGCAGAGCAGGTAGAGTATGAACTGCTATTGAAGAGTGACTGCACAAACGCTGTAAAATGTACAACCACCTCTCACAATTCATTCCAAGGTATTGCATTCAGTTGTTAAACGCGTCTACTGGTCTAGTATCATAACCTTTCACGCCGTGGAATGACGCTTGCAAGTGAAAAACGCAACAGCGGCGCCAAAAACTGTAAATAGGCGACTTGGCTAAATTTTACCACGTTAGTTGATCACACAAGAAATCCTTCAATTGAAAATTGTTCAAAAGTAAATCTACAATCAAAATTGCGATTTAATTTCCCGTGGGGTCAACAGGAGTGCCTGAAATATCCTCGCTAAGTAGCTTCCACGCCTGCACTTGGGAAGGGCATTTGAGCGCAAGTTGGCCCAGGGGGGCGGGAATTTGAACGAGCCAATCTTCAAAAGTTCAAATGCCCCGGGGTTGCCCGGGGCCTTCCCCGGGAGGATGTTGAAGGGTTGAATTGATCGACGCATAGACGAGCAACTAAACCGGCGATCTTCCAGTAAAACAGTTCAAAGCTATTTTTTCTTTTTGTTAATAGGTCAATCAAACGTTTTTATTGCAGTTGCACCTCTTACAAATATGCAGGCATGGAAAATACGAAAAAGAACGTCCGAAGTTAATTCTAATGTGTAACGCTCCAATTGCTACAGGGAATTTATTTATTTATTTATTTATTTATTTATTTATTTGTATATTTATTTATTTATTTGTTCCTCATTCATTCTTTTATTTAGTTAGTTATTACTTCATATGTGCACTCGTACTAATGAAGAACGCATACGAACTCAAACTCACTGGAATGAACTAATCGACCATTTCTTAGTCCAACCTTCTGTCGTCATCCGTAAAACTCTATTAGTATAGGTAATCATACGGTTTCGAGTTCAATTTGGAATTAATTTGCACGAGTGAGTTTTTCAAAAAGCTGAAATTGCACGAACCGCTTCGGCGAGTGTAATTTCAGCTTTTTGAAAAACTCACAAGTGCAAATTAACTCCAGATTGAACGAGAAAAACCGTATGATTACTTATTAATAATATAAACATGAAAAAATTCGCGCGGAGGAAGTTCCGGAAGATCTTTCTTGAAGCCATTTTTTCTCATTTGAGAAAACTTTTTTCAAAGTTTCAGCACAAAATTTTCGTCATCATTTTAAGTCATATCATTTTCTTGGAAAAGTTCCTATTTTCTTTCAGTCAATCATAATCCAGAATTTCGATGTGTAATTTGCACTGGTGTTACACTTGTTGCACTGATGTTACACTTTTTGCACTGGTGTTACACTTGAACTGCACTGCTCTTAGCCAATCAGAATCGAGTAATTTTTTCATGTGTATTATTAAAGCAGTTAATATTCAAATGCATGGCCAGGCTGATCATAAGGCTGTAAAAGAAACCTGACACGAAAATACTTAATTTAACTAACAACGAACTTCACTCGTTACGTGCTGTTCTCGAAACATATACTTTGTCTTGTAGAAAACGTTACTTTGGTTACGATACAGATTAGTAGTTAAGCAGTAGATTAAAAGAATCAAACGTATCAGCAAGCTAATTTTGTGCATGCTTAATTGAAATTACGGTGGCGAAGTTTATTTGTTATTTGTTAGCGCTATTTACGAAACATTTCACCATCTGAGCGTCATTAAAATGCTTGCTCAGAAAAACCATCTGCATTTTCTCTTGTAAGAGGGTGTCAAAGGTGGGATACCAATCACGCATCACGCGTCACGTAAAAAGAAGTAAGTACATCGCCAATTTCACTTTCTCGACCCTAAAAGCGTCATTAAAAGAGGAACTCCGTCGATTCAACCGCAAAAATG
This sequence comes from Orbicella franksi, assembly GCF_964199315.1. Classification (NCBI taxonomy): domain Eukaryota; kingdom Metazoa; phylum Cnidaria; class Anthozoa; order Scleractinia; family Merulinidae; genus Orbicella; species Orbicella franksi. The sequence continues at coordinate 26,738,714 of NC_138150.1, read as the reverse complement.
TATCGACAAATATGTGACCTCTCACGCGAAAACGTTCCTTAAGGTATCCGTTCTAACGGCTGAACGCACGGCAAGTGAACGGATAATTTAAATAACGATATTCAATTTACTTATTCCAAGACATCTTAAGACTACTTGGCTCTACATGAGTTGATAACCACTGAATATAATAAGTAACGACTCTAGAAACGATTTAATGAAATGCAAACTGTGAAGGTAACATGACGAGATTCATGAGATTTTGAAATACCTAGTCTCCTCCGCAGCCGCTTTTTTGGATGTCACGCAACGCTTCTGTTGCGTGACATCCCAAAAAACGGCTGCGGAGGAGACTATGAAATACCCAACAGGACGTGGGTTCTAATTTCCCGTGACGTCATGGTGCTTGTGCTAATCAGATTACATATCTGTCATTACCGCACAATTTGTGGGTGTTTGTGGTGTATGACCCGTTTAGCATTTGACAGGATAATTTAATACGGTAAACCAGATCACTAACCATATATAGCCTGGTTAAAAAACGTTAAAATAGTTAATATTACAACCAGAGGCTTCGCTGTATATGTATCGCGCGAAATTCGATCAAAGAACCGGTGGCGCGAACTAGAGCAGGGCGGAAAATCCACATTCTGTTTGCCTCTATCGATCAAATTCGCGGACCGTCGCTAGATTCGAGCCAAATTTGATTCGCCGTGTCGAGCGAATGGTGTCATAAACCACGAGAGTTCATCGAAAGTGATTCCTTTCCATTTTTCAAAGCTGACATCGCAGAAGTTAATTTTTTTTAAACTGTCTGATACAAATGGCGGGTTCGTGTATCCATCATGGTCATCGTGGTTTTAATATTCCAGAAAGAAAGGCACAGTTGTTGTTTCTACTCTGTTCGGAATTGTTTCAAGAGTGGTACAAAGAAAGATCCTGGATGACAATGAAATGCAGAATTTCAAGCGATCGAAGCTAGAGATGTTTTTCGGCGAAAATACGACTGGGTTAGCAGGCTAAGTGATACACGGCTTTTTGTGAGACGTGCTTGAGCAAAATTGCAAAAAAGAAAAAAAAGAATGATATTTGGAAAAATAGGTCACACTTGTAAAAATGGGTCACACCAGTTCATGTTTGTGAGCAAGACGATTGCAAATATAATAGGTTTTTAAGCTTTTCAATGCGGAGCAAAGTGTATCTCCCAAATGAAAGGGGTATCCCATGTAAATCCTCGAAGTTAAATTATAAAAAATGTCAAACCTCTGCTCTGACTTCTTTAAAACTGTAACAAACAACAATTGTAGTTACAATGATGTAATACATCAAGCATGAAAGACCGTGTTTAACCACATTTCCAAATATGGAGAAGGATGTTTAAAATATAACACACAGCTGAGAATTTTTGACAAAATTTGATGTGTTGAAAATGTGATGGAATGTGGTCTTCAGTGTTTGACACACTATATACACAAGTACACCTATCTTCTCAATTGAAACTAAAACTAAGGATAAAAATACGGCTTAAAATTACAATATCTATGCCAAATAAGGTCAGATATCCAAACACCATTACATTTATGATTTACATTGTTTAAACCTGATGAGTTATTGATGAGTTTGAGAAAATTATTTGAAAATGCTTCTGCAAGTGAATTTTTAAGAGACATTTATCGGGCATTGTTTGGTGTCAAGAGTAAAAATAATGAACAATGTATTAAATTGCATTGCTCTGCATTGAATGTACATTCTGGCAAAAACCGAAACTATTCCTGGAATATTAGTTAACCTCATTGTAACAGTTACAATAAGTTACCGTAGAAACAGTATGGCCAGCTTAAAAAAACTTTTACTTTAGCTGTAGCTGCTAATAAATCAAAAACGAGCTCAGTGAGCCCCATTATTTATCATCTAATTTTCATTTACATGATAAGATGCAACGTTTAGCAAAGTTTTAAAACATTGTGCCAGGAAATTCAGAGCCACCTTAAAATTTCGCACAATGTGTGACCTGTAGATTCTTGGCTATTCATCTTTGTTACTGATATCAGGAGGTATTACAAGGCAGAGGACGATGGGAGGCGAAACATTTTATGGAGCTGGCCTTGTGGAGCTTCACAGATGTAAAAAGGCGCCATGCTGACTTGAAGTATTTTGTAGAGACAATGGTATGTACATTTATCTCAGTTCTTGCAAGTTTGTAATTCCATTTGTCGTCATAGTGTAGAAGCTTTCATCATTTGTGGGCATGGGCTATTTTCCTTTTATTTGATTTTCTCTATTCTTCCCTCAAAGGGCATCGAGCCACGTGGAAATAAGTATAATTTTGAGGTTGTGTTATTCTTTATCGAGACAGAAAAACGATAAAAGGGTGGAGACAGAACAAACCTTTTGAATGATCAGTCTTTATTTATCCCCGTCTAAAATTATTTTTAATCAGGTGCTTACAAGCAAGTCCTGGCTTAAGAATTCCCACATTTAACCAATTACTTCCGCATTTATGTTGTCAGCTAATCATTTCATTGTAACTGAGTTAAGACCATCATTTCAATCATGGAGACAGACGTCATTTCAGTTGTCTGAAAAAGGAAAAAATTGACTTAATTTTAACAGGGTATATAAACAACTCATAGTTTCCATTTGGCGGGAAAATATGCTCGCATTGTCCGAGAAGCGGACAGCTTCCCGAGAGCGTCGCTCGAGGAAAACTGTGAGCTTTGAGGAATAGATATGGTAAAATATCCGAGCATATTTTCGCGATAAATGGAGGCTGTTCTATTATTATCACGCTAGTATCGCAATACGCGCAGTTTTAAAGTTGGGAAATATCACTCGGATATTCCCCAGTTTTAGCTGGGACATATTCACTCACGTGAGGCGCTTAGATCAATCGCGTGCGAGCGAAAGTATTTGATGGATTATATATACACTGGAATCCCGATTTCTCAAACCCTCATTTTTCCGAACCTCCCGATAACTCGAAACAAAAGTCATTTCCCTCTACTCAGTCAAACACTGTAATTTTACCTCCGATTTCTCGAACTATCCGACTTTTCGAACCAATTTTTGTTTCCCTTGGGAAACCACTGTATTTACCCCTGTACGGGCATAGATGGCGTGAATAATGAATGAATGAATGAATGCTTTATTTAACGTATACGCTTAGCTTGAGAGCTAGTTTACAGGTATTCCACCTAATAACTAATGAAAACCTAACAACTAAACAACGCTAATATCACAATTCATCAGGTAAAATCACAAATTAAATACTGATTAAAACTATTCAAAACTATTATTACAATATTACCGCCGCAGTCATTTTAAATCATGACATTTAAAATTACCAACAGCTCCTGTGGATTGAATGTAATGTTAACGTCTTCTTGGGTCCAAACTTATGCCATCAAATACACAAGTGAAAAGGATAAAAAGATTCTACAAAGCATAACACAACACGCTAGTAATTTGGGAAGAAAATACAGGATTATAATGATACAGGGGCATCCAACGACCGTTTTCTCTCAAACGCTTTTAAACGCTGTTTTAGGCTATCTGGAGTACTTTTAAAGCTCTGTAGGTTAATTTTAGGTTGCGCTAAAAAAATTTTATCTGTTCGGTTATTCTAGGGAAACCCGAGTATTCTCGAATTTATTAGGGCTTTGTTGTCCATTTCCCGAAAACCTTAGGTCTTATCGCCTTCCGGAAATGATAGCTGACCTATTTTCGGTACCCAAAACGACATTTTTAACAATCCGAAAACAACAGACATCAAATTTCTCATATCACGAAAGTTCGAGGTGACAATCCTCTTAAGAGAATCAGAGGGAATTAAAGGCCTTCCAAACAGATAATTTACCGAAACGATCCGTTGGTTGCCCCTGATGATAGATGCTGAATTTCATGTCAAGACATCAAAATTGCCAGTTGATATTTCTTTGCTTTCACTAGCACTTTTGAATTTTTTTTGTTTATTTCAAGTTAGTAAAATACGATATATCAGTTCATGGGTCAAATCCATACCTTATACCGGACAGCAGCATTTTTCCTGGTAACCCGGACACGACTGGAAATGGCATTCTCCGTTCGGGCAACGTTCATTTGGTGGCACGCACCTGCCATTGATCGAAGCACAATCCGCTGTGAACAAGAAAACATTGCTCTCGTATGAGTCATGAAAGAAAAGAGCCATAACACAAACAAAACCTGAAAACAAAAATTGATTTCAGCTCAGATAACCTAAGTAGCTTTTTTGATCGTGATAAGGGTCGTGTTTTCCATACATTGACGGTGAGATATCGTGTTCATGTGATGTTCCTGGTGTGTCTTTTAGGTGTATTTTCCCGCGCATTTTTTTCCATATCTTTTGACATTCCACATAACTTCCATTTCTCAAGTTGCAGTTGCGAAGCAAAAATATCTGTCCGCAAAGTTGACTTTAATTTTTTTAATTTCCTCAGGAAGGCCAGACATGCATTAAGTGCGCAGTTAGGATGCGCTGTAGCAATGAGCGTGTACGTTCTTAAAATATAAAATCCGACAAGAACCACTTACATCCGGGCTGCCGACGGAAGAAATGAGGCTTCCCTGGGTGGCGTGCTCCCTGCACGGTAATGGTTCCCAAAATAATCAACAACAGACACAAATGAAACTTGGCAGCCATATTCTTCCTGCAACAAACAAACAGCCGTATTCTTTGTAAAAAGAGTTGCTACTCGCTCGAAGTCCTCGAAGTAGCACTGAGAAAGAAGAAAGAAATATACTAGGACAGGAGTATATTTTTGAAAGCTCATTTCTGTCGTTCAAAGGCTTTATTTAATATGAAATGAAGCAACTAAATGCGAACTGCTACAACAAATTGCTTAAATTAAACTACGGTTACAAGTTTTTACAACTACGTAGAAAGGCGACGGGAATTTTCTTCTAATCTGCCATAGCGTTTTGTATTTGTTTGCCTATGTTTTCTGTCTTTCTTTCGGTTATACAGACTCGCCTCATAAAATAAGTTCGTATACCGTCACCCTGCATTGCTCTAGAGTTTTTATCACCAACCAACAAGGGTGAAAAAGCTTTAACACTAAAACATTTTCTACGGAGGTTTTAAATATTGAGTTTACCAGTAAATGGTTTGATTCCCATCCAGCCATCTAAAATATTCTAAGCCTAACGACCTAATTGTTCCATGAAACGAAAGAAGGAAGGACTTTCAACAGGAAACTATTTCTTCCAGTTCCCTGGGCTAGGTTCATGGAATCACAGGCAAATATCATCATAACACCCAGCTGCTAACAATGTTAAATCTACAAACACCAAACCTTACTGCGTTAGAATCTTCTCTTTAGATATCCTCCTTTGAAGTCAGCCTTCCGCGAAACCTTCAGGTTAGCTCTCTGCGTACAACTGATCGTTATCTGCGACTTTGTCTCCTTTAAAGAAGTCCTAAACATGAAACAAATTAGTTTGAGCTGGACAGCTGTCAATTGGAAAAACAGTTTTATTGAAGCTCATGTCACAACTGCTGGGACTTGCGTGCACCTGTTAAGCTTGCAAAGAGCGCATGCCCAACTGCATTCGCCTAGGGTAGGCTTCAAACATTTACTTAATGAAACATTTTTGCCGAACGAGAAAAACTGGAAATATCATGATAAGAGGAGTTTTGAGAAAAGTAAGACCAACCAGGAAGAGTGCCCCGACTATCAAACGTTTTTGCGTTCCCAAAGTCAAGTTCAAGGCTAATGTTGAGCGAAAAAATTACGGACAAAGACCCAGATTTTAAACAGAAGAAGACAAAAGGCTACTTTGTAAGGTTGGCTTGGCAAGTTTGTGATGCGTTACTAAGGGTATCAACTTTTCAGTGCTGAAATTCTATTGATTAAACATGAGACTTAAAATGGTATCGAAATTGCACTTAACTAACCCGACTATCCAACGTTTTTGCGTTCCCAAAGTCAAGTTCAAGGCTAATGTTGAGCGAAAAAATTACGGACAAAGACCCAGATTTTAAACAAAAGAAGACAAAAGGCTACTTTGTAAGGTTGGCTTGGCAAGTTTGTGATGCGTTACTAAGGGTATCAACTTTTCAGTGCTGAAATTCTATTGATTAAACATGAGACTTAAAATGGTATCGAAATTGCACTTAACTAACCCGACTATCCAACGTTTTTGCGTTCCCAAAGTCAAGTTCAAGGCTAATGTTGAGCGAAAAAATTACGGACAAAGACCCAGATTTTAAACAGAAGAAGACAAAAGGCTACTTTGTAAGGTTGGCTTGGCAAGTTTGTGATGCGTTACTGAGGGTATCAACTTTTCGGTGCTGAAATTCTATTGATTAAACATGAAACTTAAAATGGTATCGAAATTGCACTTAACTAACCCGACTATCAAACGTTTTTGCGTTCCCAAAGTCAAGTTCAAGGCTAATGTTGAGCGAAAAAATTACGGACAAAGACCCAGATTTTAAACAAAAGAAGACAAAAGGCTACTTTGTAAGGTTGGCTTGGCAAGTTTGTGATGCGTTACTAAGGGTATCAACTTTTCAGTGCTGAAATTCTATTGATTAAACATGAGACTTAAAATGGTATCGAAATTGCACTTAACTAACCCGACTATCCAACGTTTTTGCGTTCCCAAAGTCAAGTTCAAGGCTAATGTTGAGCGAAAAAATTACGGACAAAGACCCAGATTTTAAACAGAAGAAGACAAAAGGCTACTTTGTAAGGTTGGCTTGGCAAGTTTGTGATGCGTTACTGAGGGTATCAACTTTTCGGTGCTGAAATTCTATTGATTAAACATGAAACTTAAAATGGTATCGAAATTGCACTTAACTAACCCGACTATCAAACGTTTTTGCGTTCCCAAAGTCAAGTTCAAGGCTAATGTTGAGCGAAAAAATTACGGACAAAGACCCAGATTTTAAACAAAAGAAGACAAAAGGCTACTTTGTAAGGTTGGCTTGGCAAGTTTGTGATGCGTTACTAAGGGTATCAACTTTTCAGTGCTGAAATTCTATTGATTAAACATGAGACTTAAAATGGTATCGAAATTGCACTTAACTAACCCGACTATCAAACGTTTTTGCGTTCCCAAAGTCAAGTTCAAGGCTAATGTTGAGCGAAAAAATTACGGACAAAGACCCAGATTTTAAACAAAAGAAGACAAAAGGCTACTTTGTAAGGTTGGCTTGGCAAGTTTGTGATGCGTTACTGAGGGTATCAACTTTTCGGTGCTGAAATTCTATTGATTAAACATGAAACTTAAAATGGTATCGAAATTGCACTTAACTAACCCGACTATCCAACGTTTTTGCGTTCCCAAAGTCAAGTTCAAGGCTAATGTTGAGCGAAAAAATTACGGACAAAGACCCAGATTTTAAACAAAAGAAGACAAAAGGCTACTTTGTAAGCTTGGCTTGGCAAGTTTGTGATGCGTTACTAAGGGTATCAACTTTTCAGTGCTGAAATTCTATTGATTAAACATGAGACTTAAAATGGTATCGAAATTGCACTTAACTAACCCGACTATCAAACGTTTTTGCGTTCCCAAAGTCAAGTTCAAGGCTAATGTTGAGCGAAAAAATTACGGACAAAGACCCAGATTTTAAACAGAAGAAGACAAAAGGCTACTTTGTAAGGTTGGCTTGGCAAGTTTGTGATGCGTTACTAAGGGTATCAACTTTTCAGTGCTGAAATTCTATTGATTAAACATGAGACTTAAAATGGTATCGAAATTGCACTTAACTAACCCGACTATCCAACGTTTTTGCGTTCCCAAAGTCAAGTTCAAGGCTAATGTTGAGCGAAAAAATTACGGACAAAGACCCAGATTTTAAACAGAAGAAGACAAAAGGCTACTTTGTAAGGTTGGCTTGGCAAGTTTGTGATGCGTTACTAAGGGTATCAACTTTTCAGTGCTGAAATTCTATTGATTAAACATGAGACTTAAAATGGTATCGAAATTGCACTTAACTAACCCGACTATCCAACGTTTTTGCGTTCCCAAAGTCAAGTTCAAGGCTAATGTTGAGCGAAAAAATTACGGACAAAGACCCAGATTTTAAACAAAAGAAGACAAAAGGCTACTTTGTAAGGTTGGCTTGGCAAGTTTGTGATGCGTTACTAAGGGTATCAACTTTTCAGTGCTGAAATTCTATTGATTAAACATGAGACTTAAAATGGTATCGAAATTGCACTTAACTAACCCGACTATCCAACGTTTTTGCGTTCCCAAAGTCAAGTTCAAGGCTAATGTTGAGCGAAAAAATTACGGACAAAGACCCAGATTTTAAACAAAAGAAGACAAAAGGCTACTTTGTAAGGTTGGCTTGGCAAGTTTGTGATGCGTTACTGAGGGTATCAACTTTTCAGTGCTGAAATTCTATTGATTAAACATGAGACTTAAAATGGTATCGAAATTACGCTTAACTGTCGTCATTGTTTAGTGATAATAACCAGTTTCAAACGTACAAAAGATTGATTGATGGATCGAGAGACCAAAGGATCGATCGAATGATTGATTGATTGCTTGCTTGCTTGCTTGCTTGCTTGCTTGATTGATTGATTGATTGATTGATTGATTGATTGATTGATTGATTGACTGATTGATTGAAATTGAAAACTGGCATGATCTGATTGGCCTTTGGAAAACAGCATCACTTGACACTGGCGGAACTAGGGGGAGGTTGCAGGGGGTGCACACCCCCCCGCTCCCGCAGATGAAGCCTTCTTCTTCGTGTTCGCTTTTAAAATTTGTTTACCTCACCAGTCAGTTACGCCATTTCTTAGTGGTGCACCTCTCCTATGAAAAATCCCGGATCCGCCCCTGTGACAGTAAGTTCTGTTTCACCACAGAATAACAACGTATCATGCACCAAGGTATTTAATTATCTTTATTTGCGGATTCTGACGTTAGAAAGACATTGAGCGATAATCCTGTGTGTTCGTCCAATGCTTAATCAGTGAATAGTTCCAACGCGAAACAAGATATACCTAACTGATGACCTAAAATGACCACTTTCCATATTAGAATGGTGTGTTTCTTGGAAGCAATGTACAATGGAATGAAATTGACCTTTCCTGATTTTTGCATCTTATAACTTTTTGCCGTGAGGTGTTTCGTTCCCAATTTTTATAGCCGGTTTTTTCATGAACCACCACAAGACAATTTCAATCTTCATAGCAAGTCAATTGCGTGCATTCTATATTTTAATTTAGGTTTTCGGCTCACCTATATGCAATCTTGTATTCTTCAAAAACCCACAAATGGTTGTCAATAACAGCTTAAATTAAAATTTTCCGCGCATAGAAGACACTGTAACAATAGGTTATCTGTCACATTAGCAAGAGCAATGTTTGTACATTATATTAGTTTTTCAGAGAGCGGAGGCACGTTTTCATAAAATGAAAAGTAATTGCGTACAGACGCTAATTTTCCAACCTTTTAATGTAAAACATAGGGATGTAAAACTAGGATGGTAAAGCAAAAACCCAGGGCATACTAATCTGCATTTTCTAATCTGTCGATACAGAGGAAAACTTTGAGCGTAAGAGAACGCTGACAATCCTAACATGGAAACATCTACAAGTCTCCTTTCTTGTCTTTCGTGACCCATCGTGGATCAGATAGCGGCAAAGTTTTGTCATAACCTGCATTTCCTTGTCATTTACAGTACCAAATAAACACCAGCACGGTTTAAAATTAACTCGGTTTGATTCGCTAACCTCTGACGCATTTCCTCGACTGAACAAGACTGACAGGCACATCGCATTCACACACCAATAATAGAGAATAAATATAACAGGCCCGAGTCCAACTGCACTACCTGGTGGTTCTTGTGACCCGAATAAACAGTTCCTGTTTTCAAAACAAAGGAGAAACATTTCAGAAAGATCCACATTGTGAACTCCCTTAAATCTGTTAGGCGTCACGCCTTCCTAAAATCAATCGGTAAACAAACCTTTTGAAGAATCCTCAAAATGAATTTAGGATAGGCCTCGATCATTATCAATTTGCGGTTTGTTTTACGCGACAGCAAAAAAAAGGCGAGAGGAAACTGAGGATACTTTTCGTTTCAACATGTCTTTCTTTCTCACGTCAGAATTTGCAAATTAAAGGTAACTTTAAAAATACCTTGGTGGAAGACACGCTGTTATTTGAGCGCCAATATATAACATTTGGCTTTAAGTAGTTAAAAATGTTCGGTGTGTAGCCAGGCATGTTAAAAATTGGTAAAAAAGGAAAGGAATTAAATGGCTGTCACTGGCTAAAACTATGGTTATCGGACGTTTCGGCCACTACTGTTGCCTTCTTCAGCAAAAGATGGAAAATGCAAATGTTAAACGGCGTCCTGCTAGAATATGTAATAGATGTGTGATAAAACTAAATGAGCAAATGTCTCTAGAGTATTCTTAATGAGTGTAAAAATTCTTAATGCCATTGTACACGTTCGGTAGCGCTATGTGTTCGTTTATAGCGTTCCTGTCTCGCACGGAATGCCAAGCTTCAAGAATTAGTCTTTGTTTCCATACTGATAATCTGTCGACAATTTCAACGTTCTCCAAATCTATTTGGTGACCGTTGAGCATATGGTGTTTGGCCAATAAAGAGTTTTCGTCCAATGTTGCTATAGCCTGTGCGTGTTCTTTCATACGTGTTTTTAACGCGCGTGATGACTAACCAACATAAACACAGTCACAATCTTTACATTTGATCTTGTAAACAATGCCTCTGGAAGCCTCTTTCTCGATCTTGTCTTTAGGTTTTTTGAGTATGTTCGAGATGGTACGAATAGGTTTATGGGCGACCTTGACATTGAAACCTCGAAGAACGTTTGCGACTCTTTCGGAAAAACCTTTGGCGTAGGGGAGGATGACAAAACCACGATGGTCGGTATCATTCGTTTCTTGTTGTCTACTCAGTTGGCGGCCATTGTGAATGAAATTTGCAGGGTAGTTATTAGTGGCAAGGGCTTTCGTTACTCGTTTAGTTTCCCGTGAAACTTCCTCCTCCGTGGAAGGAATGTTCCTTGCGCGATCCATGAGAGTGCGCACGACCGAGTGTTTATGCTGAGGATGGTGGTGTGATTTGAAATCAAGGTAACGGTCGGTGTTAGTAGCTTTCCTGTAAACAGACACAGCGATCGAGCCATCTTCTTGTCTGGTTGTTTTTGTGTAGAGAAAGGCAATGGAACCTTCTGATTCTATTTCGATTGTAAATTTGATGTGAGGGTTGATGGAATTGAGATGTGAGTGGAATTCATCTACGTGCTCTCTTTTAACACATACGTGGCTGTCATCTACGTATCTAAACCACCATTTAGGAGGGTTAGGGGTCGATGAGAGAGCCTTTTCTTCGACATGTTCCATGACGAGATTGGCCAAGATGGCGCTGACTGGGGATCCCATCGGACAACCGAAAATTTGTTGGTAATGGTTATCACACATCTATTTCATATTCTAGCAGGACGCCGTTTAACATTTGCATTTTCCATCTTTTGCTGAAGAAGGCAACAGTAGTGGCCGAAACGTCCGATAACCATATTTTTAGCCAGTGAAAACCATTTAATTCCTTTCCTTTTTTACCAATTTTTTTGGCTTTAAGTACCTTCGTATCGTTTCAAAGCGAAGGAAAACCTCCAATGCTGTGGGGATGCCATCTTTGGTATTTTAATATCACTGATATATTCAATACTGATCAAAGAAGCAAAGGAGCTTTTGCCCTCGCTATGTATTTAAATGTATTTAAATACTATTTTTAAAAACTGTTTTAAACCTATTTTATGAAATAGACTAAAAACAGGGCGAAAAGTGTATTTTTAACGTAGTTTTCGACTGCTTTTAATGGTGTTTAAACCTGTTTAAAACACTATTGAAACAAAGTTTGAAATGTATTTTGAAAAGCTTTTAAAAATACAGTTAAAATTCCAAAACTCGAAATCCTTTGCTAAGTTTAAAAATATAATTAAAATAGTCTGTAACTACTTTAAAAATCTCTCGAGGAACACAGCATTCGGAATAAAAACAGGGCACAAATCGTTTTAAAAACAGCTTTTAATCTGCAAGACTATTTTTAAACTAGTTTAAATGACAATTTTAAAAGTATTTTGTACAAAATAGGTTTAAAATAGGTGCAAAATTATATTTTTAACATATTTTTCGACTGATTTTAAAGGTGTTAAAACCTGTTTAAAACACTATTGAAATCCACTGTCTCAAAACATATTTCAATAGTACTTTAAACAGTTTAAAAATTAAAGTGGATCATACATGAAAAAAAATATATCAAATACAATATAAATATATGAAAATAGCTTTAAAATAGTCTAGAAATGGCATACAGTAATATAGTATAAAACAGCATAAAAATAGCACAAAATAGTATAAAAACAGTATGAAAATACTGTAAAAATAGTATAAAAATAGTATTAAAATAGTTCAAAAATAGTGTCAAAACAGCATAACAATAGTGCCAAAAAAATCTTAAACTTACATGTAACTTTGCTCTAGCTGTGAACAACACATGACATGCTAGAAGTAAGTGTAGGGCAAACTCAAGCTTGATGGGGGTGCTTGGCTCTACTTCTTTCTTTACTTGTATAATCAATGTATGTAGCTCTACACTTACTGTATGTGTATATGAAAAGCTGTAATAACACTTGAGCCTGCGATAATATTTTTTTTGTCTACTGTACATGTATAAAAGGCTAAAAGTTACTACAGTTTTAAAAACCAAAACATTTTTGAGTGTACGGCCATCATCAGTGGTACATAGTTTCTTTGTTAAGAAGAATTGCAAACAATGTAAAGGAGTCAAAGGAACATGCATGTATCAATACCAATTGAGAACTTGAGGCTAAGGGTCCATTACTTAGTATAAAACATCTTCTATATCACTCATTTTAAGACTAAATACAGGTTATTTACTTGTACTGGTATGCTATGTCTGCAGGGCTGTCATTAAGGGTTGTAAGCCGTAACACCTGTTATGGCTGAGTATGCTTGATTTTCCCTTGATGCTACAGGTGAAATTCCCTGTTGTTTAGAGAAATCACCCACAAAGTAACAAATTTGCTATGGGTGTGGAGAATAAGGCTACAGGTGACTAAAAAATTAATGACAACCCTGGTCTGTACATGGGAACTATATACATTGTAAACGTACATGCAGTACATGCATCAATCACTTCTAATCAAGGGAACCCTTAGGCCAATTTAGAGGGTACAACTCATTATGTGTGACTTTTGTAAATTTAGTAGGTGATGATCATGTTGTGCAAAGGTTTTGTTCATCTTTCATCACTGAGCAATGTCTGAGGCTGCAACTAAATCCTGCATCATTTATGTGGTCCATGTTACAGTTGCAAGCAAGTTGTGGGTTTGATTTTGAGTCATGGACTTGTTTTATGTACATGTACAAGTGCATGTAGCAATTAAAGCTGTACCATCTTATTGGGCCTACAGATATTCAGACTATGAGTAGTCCCGGCCTCTTTCGCTTAGTCTATTGTGTGTGATGCAAATGAAAACAGCGAGAAAAATATGTTGATTTTCTTTTGTGTCACGCATGATACATAGACTAAGGGCCTCTTCGTATGAGCGAGGTAACTGGCCAAGTGCTGTGTTGCAAAAGCAAAGCTATTTTGCCTAAAAAGTTTCGTCCTGGTTACCCGGGCTGGAGCGTTCATATGGGAAAATTTTCATCCTGGTCACTGAGATCTTGGAGGCAAAAACTGAGATCTCAGTAACCAGGCCAGCCTGGCTTCTCATACATATATGAACACATCAAAATTTTTACGAAGGAAAGAGTGGCCAGGTGAGATCTCAGAAAATGAGCCAGGCTGGTTGACCGGGCTCATATGAAGAGGCCCTAAGCCAAAGAGGGAATACTTGTAGTCTTAGCAAGCAGGGCAGGGAAAAACCACATCCCATTGCCTGGGGCAAGTAAATTTTGCTCTTGGGCAAGTGAAAATGGAAGTTTGGAGGTCTGGTCAGGTGGGCAAGTAAAATTAGCCTCAGTACATATAATCTTGTGAATGATAATTTCCAATCAAAGCCTATTTCAAAACTTAAGACTGCAAGATGAGCAAAACAGTGAGTTGAAAGCATGGATTAATTTAAAATCCAAGCATACTTTGTATCTGACACAACAATTGTCACTGTTGGTAGTTTCTTTCACCTAGTTTCATAGTGCCAGTAAACTCATTTTGTTATAGTCTATCACTGAATATAGACAGCAACTAGTAAATGATGTAGTTGATAAGGCATGAACCCTACATGCCCATTGGGCATTAGTAATATTTTAGTGGAGCCAACTGAAAACTAAAATATACTGGCCCACTGGGCAGCTAGATTTCATTTTTTTTTTTTTCTGGCCCTGGCAAGATGAAGCTTAAAAAACCAAAACCACTTGCAGTAAGTTATAGGGAACCCAAGCTGTCACAAGTCAAGGTCATGTGCAATTTGAGGTAAAGTTTTACAAAGACCACAGTATTCAATCATGAAAGAATTAATTAATGCATACCATGTTCCCCTTGAAATGAACTTTGTAGCCGCAGTGTATGTAATACATGATCGATAATATTATTATTTACAAGTTAACAAAAATTATCCCATCAAGTTGTAAGGTTCATTCATTTCCAACAAGAAACAACTGTACTTTCACTGATGTGGCATGACTGTAGTAGCTACATATAGCTTCCTTTCTAACCCTAAATTTAGTTATTTCCTCCTTTAAAAATTTACCAATGATTGCAGAATTGCAGCAATAACTTTGTAACCAGAAGGCAGTTGAAAGACCCCTATCAAACTCACAGAGACTTTGGCCCTAACAGGGCAGCACCACTCTCCATCTCCTGTTTCTCAAAGCTGAAAATAAAAACAAAATTATTTACTGCATTGTTTAGTTATTGCAGGGTTTAATATTTTAGCCTCCATGTATGTTTTGTTATCATGTTAAGTCTATAAAGTTGCCTTTCCACTTGAAGAAAAACAAACTGTTTGATTCAACTTCCACAGCTCGTACTTTAATTTCCCTACGAAGAGATCGATCAGTTTATGCCATGTCAAGATAGTAAAATGATCACAATGGATGAGTAATTTACGGCTGCACAAAAATGGCATACACAGTTGCAAACATATAACTGCCATATAACCGATCATACATGTATATAGAACAGTACCTAATTATGTAGACTGGACGAAGAACAATTCAAAATTCAGAGGATCTATGTTTCACAGGCAATCATCTAATTCGATAAAACAGCTGATGTGGTTACAGATATGTTACATGTATTTACATGTGCATGCATCTTTTCGAATGAAAGACACACCAAGACAGAAGATGGTCGGCTTCCCTCCATTTCCTTGAGACATTACCAAGTTGAAGTCTACCAGAAAGATAAATCATGGTCGCTGCACCCACGAGTCATATGATTCGGTTCGGTCCCTTAACTTTTCGTCCAGTAAAAGGTAAAAAAACAAACAAATGAACTGTTGCACTGGTTTTAAACGCCTGGAACGAAACCTCCGTTTTACACAGCAATTTTGAAATGGAAACAAGTCACGTGGTCATTCACATGATGTTTCATGCAATCACAGCTGACCAAAATGCTCGCATCAGAGTATTGCACCGGCGGGTGAACGGAAAATCGACCGGAAAATCCGTTTGCGCCAAAAGTTACGACCGCCAAAACGAAGCAAGAGGATCGCATCGATCGCCACATTGGATATAGTTCTTAGCCCAGGATTTTTAACGGTACGGTATCTGTTTATTTTATCTGCTTAAACTTCATTTTTTTTGTTTACAACCCTCGTAACTTTTTCAAGCGTATTCTCAGGTATTTTACATTGAGACATACGCGGGTAATGCTTGGCGATTTCTTGGTTGGATGCGCCAAATGTTTATTCATAAAAGAAGCTTTCTCTTAGATGCATGGCTTTGCTCCAGACGTAACTAATCACGTACCAAATGGAACGTTCGATTAAACGAACTTTATCAAAATCAATCGAACTTAATCGAACGATTGGGTCCAAACACTCGAAGAACAAAATTGGGACATTCGAATGAATGGAATCGCACTTTGTTGTCGTGAAAGAATGTGTTGTACACATGTTCATGTATTGAGTAATTGCATGCTATAACACATGAAATCCAAGCCTGCCATGGACAGTCGAATCCTTGCATTTTGGTTGCGACGTTAGGTGTCACTCAACCTGTATTCGTCCTATTGTTTCTATCGTTAATTTTACTTTAATTATTTTCATTCTTCTCTATTATGGGTGTAGATTTCTTGGCAAAAATGATATTCACACAAAGGGGCTCTGGAAAATGGTTGAAGGGCCTAGTGATAGGGACTTCTCCCCATGCACATGTTAGTTTTGACCTTCAGTGGGGGATAGACAAGCATTCAGTGTAGTTCAAATTCAACAAATTTTTGATTAGATGAATGCACTATATTTATGTGGCAGGTTGATATATTTCCAAAAAATATGGCTAAGCACAACCAAGGTTCAGGAAGAAGAAATTACCTGGCAAGAAGAAGAAAAAATAATGAAAGACAAGAGGACAAAGTAATAAGAGAAGGATGAAAACACAGAAAACTACATGTAGCTGAAGTATTTCATTCTTTGCAAGAAACTGAAGCAGATGAAACAATTAAGTTGGGAAAGATTTGCGGAACCAGTGTGATTTACCACCAAGGCATTTTTATGTGGTCCAGTGAGGGTTCTTTATTCGCTTTTGCTTGTAACATTTTCAAGAAACAGAGTAAATTTAACCAGTTACAGAATAGCCCACTAGGACATGAATGAATGGGTAAGTGGATAATGCAGTTGATTCATGTACATAATTAATAATGAAATGTTCCAAGTCTTGGTTCGGTAGTTGTTGTTCGCGAGATCTTGAAGCTTGTGCTCTAGTTTGCAAGATGGCATCCAAGCAAATGCGCAAAGGCCTCTAGGTGTTCTGAAATGTTATTGTTGACAACTGAAAAATAAAACTTTTTATCATTCGGTGCATTTTGTCTTCCTTTTCATTGGCTGAGAGCCCACCAAGTGACGTGTAAATAACTGCCTACAAATAATGATCTGCTCATGCATAGTGCCGTGTAAATGTGTTTGCTGCAAATAATATTGAATTTTCCTCTCATGCGTAATTGAAACCAAGCTCTCAGGTGAAATAATTTAAATGGCAGATCGCTGAGCTGAGCTGTCAGAGAGTGATTTAAATGTGAACCCAAACTGGGTGGTCACAGATCAATTATTAGCCTCAGCCTTCAGCTTCGGGAAATAATTGATCTGCTTGCCACTGACAAATCATGATATTTTGCTCAACCTCATCCAATAATAATTATTATTCACAGTTATTGTGGAACCGGCGCTTTTTGCCAGCTTGCTGTGATGTTAGTAGTGAATGCCTCTTGTTAACAGATCAGAGCACAGACTCTCATAATATTAGCCTGGTCACAGCATCTGTCATTGAAACCAACCACTAAATTCAACATAAGTCTACTCATAACAGACTGGAACAACAACTTTTATCATTAACAACTGTTTAGACAAAAAAAAATGGATTTCCTACATTGTTAACAATAATGACTAAACTGTTGTACACAAATATTAGTTCAAACCACTTTTGACTTCAAAATTAAATGACTGTCAAATCTGGACAACTGTAACTGCTCATATGGGAAACAGGAAAAAAAGAATTGTTTGAGAGAACAAAAAAAAAGGAATTTGGTTGTGAGATCTTGATTTTGGTGTACTTTGTGAGTGACAGCACTTTTGCAAGATCTTGAAGCATGTATACCATGATGAGGGACCACAATAAATAACTGGCTGATTACTACAAGCAATTTTCTTTTTCATATTCAGTGGTTGTCATCTCTTGTGATTTGTTTTGAGATCTTTCACATGCACACTGTGAGTGGGACACTTTCTGCCAAAATTACATGTATGTAAATTATGTAATCTTGAAGCACGTACATGATGACTGACCACAATCAATAATTTGCTAGTTACTGCAAGCTAGTTACATGTACCTTGAAATTTTCTTTTTAATATTGAGTAGATGTGATTTTTTTGTGATTTGATTGTGAGATCTTAATTCTGGTCTACTTTGTGAGTGATGGCATGTTTTGCCATTAGGAGTAGCCCCAATCAGTAATAAGTAATGTCAACCAATTACTTGGATCAATTTTCCTTGAGTTATTAGTTGCTGCTTTCAGAGATTTGATTGCTCCTGGTAAATTTTTAAAGTGATGACACTTTTGATAGAACTTATATATTGTGCATGTACATGCGGCTTAGCACATGCTCTCAACCTGAACCTCACTTGTGAACAAACATGGCATCTGTGACCATGTCCTTTTAGAGAAGACTGGGATTTACTTTAACGCCTGTCGAAAAACTCCTCTGGGAAGTCCTGGAGTTGTTCAGTCTTTGCCTGCCATTTTGGTTATAAACAGTGCTTGATACTTCGAAAAAAAAGAAAGACAGGAATACATGTACATGCAGGGCGGCAAGAGAGTGCTATTTTGCGAAAAGGTTTGTTTGTCCACAGATTCATGTTTTTGGCTTGGCTAAATTTTTTATTGATTTTGATATTGAGAGAGTCTTAAAAGCTTACACACTAAAGCAGTTTTCAAAAAGGGGATGCAAATTATGTTGATTGAATTATAAATTTCCATTGGGCTAGATTTATAAATAGTGCAAAAATAGTGTATTTAAAATCTGTTTTTAAGATAGACATTATTGTCATTATTTAAAACTACTATTTAAATAGTATACTCGCCTGATTAAAACTTAAAATATGTTTAAAACAGACTGTTTTGGTTGTATTTTAAAGCTTATAATATGAATTGCTATCTCAAATAGGTTTTAAACTTCCTATTTAAAACATATTTTATGTTCTTGGCATGTCAACTACATTTTAAATATCCTATTTAAAGACTATTTTAACACTGAAAATTTGTAAAATACTTTTTAAACCTACGGCCATTGCCAACATAACTTTCAAAACAGGGTTTAACTAGAATTTTTAAACTGTTTGAACGAAATTTTTGTGGCCGTAGTATTAAAATAGATTTTAAATCCCCTATTTAAACCCTGTTTTGAGCTCAAACTACGTTAAAAACAGAGTGAAAATCATTCCAATATCATGAAGTAGGTTTTAACTATACTTGAAATACATTACAAACAAGAAGCAAAATTTTGAATTTTGTACAAAATAGCACAAAAATACCCTATAGTGACTTCAAAATACTGTTTAAATCGTCAAAATACGTTCAAAACAGTTTAAAATCAGTTTAAAAATACAGCTGTTTTGGTAAGGGAGAGGAAAACATGGCCACGGCGTATTTGGATATCTGACCTAATTTGCAATTTTATTTCTCCGTTTTCTACTTAGATTTAATTTCGATTGAGAAGCTATATCAAACACTTAAGGCAGCGTTAAACCAAATTTCTAACACCTCGAAGTTTGTCAAAAATACTTCATTGCGCGTCGTTTTTTCAACTCTCTTTTCGGTGTTTGGAAATGTGGTCAAACACAGTCTTGCGTCTTTCGGTATATTATTAAATCCCCGGATTCAAAGGAGCTAACCTGTTTTCAAGCAAACCGGGACAGGAGGTCCAGGACAGCTGAGGCTGTCACTAAAAACATATCACGTGAAAGCTAATGAGCAAAAACAGTTAATTTATATTATGATAAAAGTTAGGACTTTGAGCAGTAGACAAAAATAATCCAAAGGTTTTTAAAACGTAAACGTGTTTCTTAAAAGATCGTTCTTTTCTGCGCTTAATTGAAATAAAGGTGCCAAGTCTTTTGCGGAGCAAGTCACTATCTGAACCATAATTAGAATGCTTGTTCAGGAAAAGCCATCTGTTTTCTTTTAAGTTGTTTTTCGGTTAACAAAACAAATCGTCTTCAGTTTTTAAATGATATAGATATTAATTTTAAATGCACTTTACACAACTTACTATGGCCATTTCGAAAAATAAATGGAGTCCAAATCCCACCTTTCTATGTTGTCCAAATTCAAATTGAAATTCAACTTGTTTTTCAATTTTTCTATATTCAATTGAAATTCAAATTCAAGTTTAAGAGCAGCTTCGCCTAAATATCAACTAGACTTGGAAATAGCGAAAAAATCGAATTTCTTCAAACTCGCCCAGAATGAAGCCCTACGGGCACTAGTTACAAAAATATCGTTTTAAGTTCGATAAATCAAAAATTATTTTTTTCCGCAATTTTTTCGTTTCGATGCCCCAAATCGGCCAAAATCCATCGAAAATAAGCGGCATATTCAGAGGCTCGTAAACTCAAAAGCAAAAATCTTCATTACAAACTGATTGCACGTCGTATTTGTACTTCCTTTCTTGTCTATTTAGAGCTAAATAGATCGTGATTTGGTTAGAACTTAAATATTTGACGAATTTTTTAAGTTAACGACCCAAGACAGCTTTACAAGAGGTCTACATTTAGCCTATTTTCAAATGCTAAAAAGGCGTTCTGGTACACGGCTTTTCCCGAAATGACTAGTTTGGTCTGAAAGAGCATTGTTTCTTCTTCAAATTACTGAAATAAAATTTTTGGGTAAATAAAATCGTGAGCGCTGAGATAGCGAACCAAATGCAGCACTTCGTCCTGAAAACGTGACCTTTGACCCAAGCGTAACGAAACCAATTACTGCAAGAAAACCCGGAAGAAAAGCAAACGTTCCGTTATTTTGAAACAATTTCTAGTGATATCTCTCCGAAACCATGATTGCAAGAAACTATTTCCAGATATGAAATCTTGCAGGGTCAAAGACGGAGCTAAAGGGCGCATTTTGACACAATAACTTTGTTTGCCGAGAATTGAATTGCAGTCAATTCCAGTGAAATTTGCAAACTTGACGTATGTTAGCCGATACTTACCTGAATATTTATATTAATAGAAGAGTCGTCTTCTTGGATTAACCTTCAAAAGAGGCTGGACCCAGATTTGGAAACCTCTAAAAGAAGAAATGTTTAATATTCCGTGACCTACCCGATGCTATAGATTCCATGCACATGCCAACCGCATGTTTGTCGTAAAACCAACTGAACTCCACTGACAGTTTCCATGGACAACCCCAAAATAAACAATCCCCAAAAATGTAAAGTGAAATTGGCTGTCTTCATGAACAGTTAGAAGCTAGAGTCAAGTTCTAATGCCTTTAAAAAGTGCTTGATTTTATTTGTTTGCGTCGACTTTGTTCACTACTCTCACGTTCGAAAGCCGCGAATCGGTCACGCCAAAACAGTGGAGACCGTGCAGACTGCAGACACTTGTTTGGGCTTTTCATTGTGACTCCTTCTTTTGGGTCTAGTTACAAAATAGTGTTAAATATATCTGAAAGTTTGTCATTTATCCACAGGCTGCACAAGCGCAGTATTTGACTCTTGATTCAATAGACAAACGCGTACAAGACTTTGTATGGGAAACTTACTCAGTCTGCACGGTCTGCAGTGTTTTGGCGTGACCGATACTACGCAGTATTCGAACGTGACAGTAACGACTGAGTGAACAAAGTAGAATCAAGCTTTTTTAAAAGGTAATGGAACTTGACTCTAGCTTCTAACTGTTCATGAAGACAGCCAATTTCACTTTACATTTTTGGGGATTGTTTATTTTGGGGTTGTCCATGGAAACTGTCAGTGGAGTTCAGTTGGTTTTACGACAAACATGCGGTTGGCATGTGCATGGAATCTATAGCATCGGGTAGGTCACGGAATATTAAACATTTCTTCTTTTAGAGGTTTCCAAATCTGGGTCCAGCCTCTTTTGAAGGTTAATCCAAGAAGACGACTCTTCTATTAATATAAATATTCAGGTAAGTATCGGCTAACATACGTCAAGTTTGCAAATTTCACTGGAATTGACTGCAATTCAATTCTCGGCAAACAAAGTTATTGTGTCAAAATGCGCCCTTTAGCTCCGTCTTTGACCCTGCAAGATTTCATATCTGGAAATAGTTTCTTGCAATCATGGTTTCGGAGAGATATCACTAGAAATTGTTTCAAAATAACGGAACGTTTGCTTTTCTTCCGGGTTTTCTTGCAGTAATTGGTTTCGTTACGCTTGGGTCAAAGGTCACGTTTTCAGGACGAAGTGCTGCATTTGGTTCGCTATCTCAGCGCTCACGATTTTATTTACCCAAAAATTTTATTTCAGTAATTTGAAGAAGAAACAATGCTCTTTCAGACCAAACTAGTCATTTCGGGAAAAGCCGTGTACCAGAACGCCTTTTTAGCATTTGAAAATAGGCTAAATGTAGACCTCTTGTAAAGCTGTCTTGGGTCGTTAACTTAAAAAATTCGTCAAATATTTAAGTTCTAACCAAATCACGATCTATTTAGCTCTAAATAGACAAGAAAGGAAGTACAAATACGACGTGCAATCAGTTTGTAATGAAGATTTTTGCTTTTGAGTTTACGAGCCTCTGAATATGCCGCTTATTTTCGATGGATTTTGGCCGATTTGGGGCATCGAAACGAAAAAATTGCGGAAAAAAATAATTTTTGATTTATCGAACTTAAAACGATATTTTTGTAACTAGTGCCCGTAGGGCTTCATTCTGGGCGAGTTTGAAGAAATTCGATTTTTTCGCTATTTCCAAGTCTAGTTGATATTTAGGCGAAGCTGCTCTTAAGTGAGTGCATTGGCACCTTGAACATGTATCCACCGCCAGGTAAACACACAAAAAATATTAAATCCTGTACCTTGATGACGAGCACACTTAAATACTGTTTGTCAGATTCACTAAGACGACAAACAGGCTTTGTTCCAATTATGCTGTTTACAATGGACAGCATGGTCTTCATGTTACCAATATCAATGTTCATTTTCCATCGACATGACTGTAGGTGACTGGTAATGACTTACAGTGAATGTTGACTGATCTGAGTGATGAGGGCTCTTGGGACAGGCAGATCAAGGGATGACTGTATCAGACTATAACAGAGAAACAATAAGGATCAATAAATCTATGCACACCTCTACAATTACCAGTAACAGTATTCTACAAAAAAAGATAAACTAGAAGATTTGGTCCCTGACTATAATTATTGCAAGATTATATGAGGTCTCATACAACTCTCTACTTTCAAAGCGTTTCTTTCCACCTTTTTTTAAGGTGTTAAACCCAAGGTGTGAGCAAGTTGTTGTGGCAATCATTCCAACTACATTACATTTTTTTTACATGTTCTGTACCAAATATGGGGCTTTCATCTTACTAGTTTCATCTTTGAAAGAGAAATATAATTTAACATTTTTGCATGTGTTACATAACAGACAAAACTTTCAATGTAGGTTAAAGACAATTCTATATTTATAGTACCAACTGCGCTTAGCCATAAACCTACCTCGAAGGAAGCCCACTCTTAAAGTAAGTAACATAAATATAAATTAATTGATAAACAAGTAAACAAAGAAAATACAACCTAGCTAAAATGTAAGTACATAAAATTAAAATGATTTTTTTACAATAAAAAATATAACAATATTACATTGTTGAAAATGGAAGTAAATTCATAAATTCAAGAATTTAATGATTGATATTATAAAAAATTATGTCATCGATAAATTTAAATTTAAAATCTTACGCGACAAATCTTTCTTTTAAAATTCCTTTGTACCAGTCATGGTGCGTGTTGTTGAAACGTTTGAAAAGTAAAACTGTGTGCTTAATTTGTTACGCTTCATGGATGGATGCAATGTGATGTATGTGTTGATAGATGAAATGCAATTACATGTAGGTTAATAGGCACCTTAGTAAGAGAAGTGCTGTTCTCAAACCACCATCACTGTAGCCTTCAAGATGGCCCTTCACAGCAGATAGTATCAACCTTGGTATGGGGTGTGACAAGCCAGACAAGCTGTGAAGAATCTTGCCTGATGTTGATGTTACAGTCACATGACCACCAGAGGATGACTGGAAGAACTTCAACCTGAGTATCAGACGAGTATAAAGATGGAAAACTTCACATGCTTTCAAAATAAGGACAAATGTATTGTAGTGAAAAGTATTGAATGAAATTATTGTTGTATCTGTACAGCTATTACTTTGCACAGTGTGACACTAGATTCCATTGCCACCTAGCTGGCAGAATGGATATTTATCTACCCTCAGTTATAAATTAACTGAGGCATAACAGAAAACAAACCCTTCCCTTCCAACAGTTGTCATGGGTTTTATTCCCAAGATGATCCAACAATTACATATGGTTAGGCTTCAAGCTCAGTACTCCTCTCACAAAGTCAAGCATCCCGACCCTCACGCCCGGACCCCACATGTACAAATGTCATGTATTTAAAATAATTGAAGGGGTGGGATGATGTGTAGTAGATGTCAAATTCTCACATATGGCCAGGGTCCCCTCTCCTGGGTTTGACATCAATGTACATTATCAAATCAGTCAAATACAGGTCATGAATCAGCAAACTTTATTTAGTGCTAGGTCTTTGGAGAAGATACCCTGATTCCAGAGGTTTTCTTGCTCTCTTCATATCCTAATGGTCGAATTTGTGCCCTGAAGTACATGTCTTTTTACACTCTTTTTGACCACCACAAAGATGGCTTTTTGCAGGAGCCATTATCAGGGACGGAGACCGTAAGTCTTGGGATTCGTGCGCACCTATGATATGGGACAATTTTTCTATTTTTAGAACAAATTGCGCCATCCTGACGTCATATATCCGCGCGGATCCACGCACATGTCGGGGGCTCCCGCGTGGATGTTGTCACGTTGCGTGATCAAATGGTGAGAGTTGAGAGATTGTCTTGCGTATATTTCACAGCGATGGCAGGGAATAAGGCAGGGACTTAGAACCAGGGCGCTTATATGTAGTTTTATGCTCTGACCCAACGGAAAAGGTGGGTTTTTCAGGGTCGAAAACAAGACTTCAATCTCGCGCTGGGAATGAATAATAAGTTCTGCTCGCGCTAGTTGTAAGCTTACGCGTATGCTTTAATTTTGCGTTTGTTCTGACTTAAGAATATAGCAAGAAAACTCTCTACTCTGGTATTGAGACAATGCTTAATCATAATCGAAACCTGTTTTGATGTTTTCTTATTGTTTATGCTTGTTTGGCGAGTTTGCAAACGTTTTTGAAAGAAAAGTCTGACGCGTACAAGTAGTCATTTGCATAGTACAGCTCGTGCACTTTCAAGACCGAGTCGGCGTTTTCAATTGACAAAGATTTGTTTCGTTATCTTTTGTGCTGAGATGCTGCAACAAATTTCACGAACGCAAAAAGGCTACTAACATCATGTGTATTTCTTCAACATAGTGAAATTTTGCACTGCGAAAATGAAAATAGACAAGGAGTTTTGATAACTCGATCAACAAAATCGAAATCGTTATTCGAAGTTGATTAAAGAAAGCGTCATCGAAACTTTGCTGATTATTTCTGCTTCATTCACATGTTTTCAGCTTAGCTTTTAATATGTTCTCAAAGATTAAACAAATTTAAAAACTATAGAGTTAGTGTTTGAGTTCGATGTACGTTTTCACACGAAAGTGCGGCGAAAGTACAATTTGTCATGTTTACTGACTGTACAAAACAGGCATCGGCGGGCGCTCTCATTCATCGACAACAGACAATTTACTGGATTTTCACACAAATAAAACTGAGCCGTATCTACGGACGTTAAGTTATTGGGTCTTGATGAAACATCAAGCGTTGCTTACAATTCAGGCGAAACTCAAACTAGCAATTATTTTGTTCTACTTTTCGGTCGCGATAGACTGGCAAATTCCTCGCAAGCGTGCGGCAAGAGGAGCTAACAAACTATGAAGTCCTGAAACTCTGTTATATCTAAATATATCCAGCTAGTGTTTTGCTGTGTCATGGAAAAGCTGTTAATCTTCAACATATGTGAAATTTAAAGCGGAGTAATGTACAGCTCATGTAAAAGAAGCATCGGAACACAAAATTCGACGCTGTCTTACTTCACTCAACTGGAGCAGCTTACGACGAAAATACTTAAGCAAAATTCCAACAGACGTAAATGCGTTGAGATGTGGGCCAAAAACATGAAAAATGTCGGGAATTTCGGACGCTATTTCCCCCGCGCGACATCCGCAAAAATCCTCGCAGCATGTACGCGCGTGGGCTGCAGGCGATGGCGCAATTATTTGTTCTAAAAATAGAAAAATTGTCCCATATCATGGGGACAGCCCTAATACTAAAACTGGCGCGCGCTTACGGTCTCCGTCCCCGATTATGGCTCCTGCTTTTTGTGATAGAAGAAGAAGAAAGAAAACCCCAGGGACCAGGGTATCTAGCAGACTAAACCCTTCATTACCTGGGATATTAACAAAATGGGATCATGTTACATTAGGTGGTGCAGGTTGATACTGTTGACCAATATATTGACTGATACTCGGTCGATACATCAGCCAGGTATCGGCCTTGTATCAGCCTTGTATTGGCTGAGTGTCGGTCAATATATCGGTCAATATATCGGTCAATATATCGGTCTATAGTGTCAGCCGACACTACAGTAAACATGATTGACAGCATGTTATTGGCTAAGCTACAATGCAAGTAACAAATTAAATACAATGACCACTAAAACGTGGGGAGGACCAATCAGAATTGAGTGTTTTATTTTATTACAATAAATTTACGCTTACATTGATATAGTTAGGGATTTTATATGTAAGAACTTAAAATTACCTTCCATTTGGTCCAAGCGCTGTCTGAACTAAATCCTTCAATGCGCGTAGCGAGCCCTTTAACTTAATATCATCCAACGGCTGCACTGCAATCTGCATATAATTCAAAACACTCATATTAGGAAAATACATACCATATATAAGCTTCAGCTACTAAGTAGTTTATTTTTTTTTTTTTTTAAAAAAAGCTGCTTATAACTGAAAATGTATCTTCCTGGCAGCCTACCTGAGATGTCCATTCGTCTTTCGTAGACAGCCTTGAAGAAACACTTTTACCCTCCATTCAGGTCATATGCAGTATAACCATGTGTATTCTCCACAATTGTGTAAACTTTTGACAAGAAAATAGGAAATTTTGCCTACTCCTGCCTGCAACATGACGTTAATTACAGGAATGGCTCCGAGCCTTTTGATAATAAACCGCTGACCTAAACTATGTATGCTGACATAGTTGCTTATAATCATATACTTTCGCGACCGGTTTGGATAATCAATTAACGCAAGATGTAGCTTAGATGTTGTTGTTTTTATGACCGGTTATCAGAGCAGCTCGTTTGTGTCTTTTCAGTTGATAAACTAATCACAGAGCACTTACCTCACATTCGTATTTTATTTTATTTTACTTTATTTTTTTTTTCACATGATCAGTTTCAACGAACCCAGATCAGTGCTGAACTAAAGCGGTGACTATTGACGACTATTCGCCACTATCCATGACTGTTCACCACTGCACTATTCGCTAATCGAGTTCTTTTAGACACCCTGCTAAAGGTCAGGAAATGGTCAGGAAAAAGACATTTTCCCTATAAAAAAGGATTTGTTAAAAACTTGTCAGTCATAATGAATGGGCGGAAAGGAGGGCTGCCCCTGAGGGCAGGCTAGAAACCGTTACTATGTCTGTTGTTTATTTGGTTAGAGAAATGTTATTTTTATCAAGGGAAAGTCAGAGAAAAGCATTGTTCTGGACCTCTAGTTTTGTCTCTAACTCAAATCCTTGCATTGTGGGTAACAAATCATGTTTGGAATTCAAGACAGAATTGATGTTAAATACATTTATCAGAATTATTTTTGATATGTTTATATTTTTTGCTTTCACAAAATTTTAGAGTCCCAGTGTTGTCACCGAATAGTCCGAGCACTGCCTTCCGTGCCTGTCATGGTAAACACTGACACCTTTAGTTTTCAGGGCTTGGCTCTGTAAAATGCCACCACAACTGAGAATAAGACACGTTGTGCATTTAAAACGCGGCGATGAATTTCAAGCTCCCGAAGACACATGTTCAGTCTTTCCTTGGGGTTTTAAGTGATATCACAAAGGACTTCAAGAGTCAACTTCTTGAAAACTATTCAACGAATTTCATTTGAAATACCTGTGCTTTTGTAGAAGAAAATAACTGGCGACTGAGTGCGTGCTTTATTCGATATTTTTTTATTGATATCATTGTATGCTGTATTGTTTGACGCACAGAAATCTCAATGAAACATTCTGATGCAGCAAACACTTTTCTAGTGGGTGGAATGAATTTTAATCAAGTATGTAAGGAAGTCTCAAAGGACATCCCGTTCATTTTAGTGTCAGAGAGCGTCGTGTGTTGTGAAGGTGGACCAGTATCTTCGTCGATGTGCTCCCCTTCGCAGATAAGTATACGCTTTCGTTTTTGCATTTCTTGACCTTGTTCGCTTTTCGCCTCGTTTCGCTACGCTTGCCCTTTTCCGCAGTTTAGTGGTTTAGTATAACCAGTTCGTTGAGCAATTTTTTACCTCCACACAGTGAAGAAATTGTTGAATACTGGGAGGGTGTGAAACTTTCGGAATAAAGAATTACCAAGTTCGTTTAGACAAGCACATCGGAATAGCAGGTTTGAAAGTTTCTTACTGAATACCACATTTCAGAAATACTAGCTCTCTTGTTCGTCGTATTTGTAACTGTTTAATGTTGTCCACGATGGGTCTGAACTGCAGGTCACATTCCACAAGTCAGAGTACAAAGTCACTGTGCTGCAGATAAATAAACAGCACCAAGATTCAGTCTCCTAGCCCTAATTAACCCTAGCACTCTGCGTAAATGTTGTTTTAGATCGAGGGGAAACTTTTGGCATAGTTATTCATCAGTAGCGTAAGGATTTCTACTCTTGACCTGTGGAATGTGACCTGTGGTTTAGACCCGGCTTGTTGTCCATTGTTCCGATGCTCTGAGTTGCTAAGGGTGTGAAGATCTGACTGAACAGTTTTAAAGTTACGTCAATAATATTCCCTGAGAATTTAAATTCTCTTCTCATGCAGGAACAATTTGTTTCCATACAACCGCTGAACTTACTGCTCGTGAATGTTTTAATTGGAGTTTAATTTAGTCGGTTTTACTTTGAGAGCGACTTTGTTGAGATGTTATACAGCCATCCTTGTCCTTCGCCACACGATTGATTTCTGATACATTTTCGGGTAAGTAATATCAAAATATTTAGTTAGAATTTTAGAAATAAAGGCAGATTTGAGTTATAATTGTATTGTGGCTTTTCTTCATTCATCCTCGTGTTTTCATAATTGTTCACATTTTCGTGAAATCAGAAATTACTTGACGAATGGAACCAATTTTGAGCAAACTTGCGTTGAATTCTGGCGAGAAAATAATCCTAAGAGAACATTAAGAAATTTGTTAATGCAGGCGATATTGTCCGATGTTATATGGCCGGTTTCTAACTACCAAACTGATTGACCGACTGATAAGACCTCAAACTCAAAGGTGATATATTTTTGACAGTTTCCTCTCTCCTTCTGGCATTAGACGAACAGAGGGGAACCCAAAGGAAATGTAACCATTATGAGCTAGACTACGAATAGTCCCTCTTTCGCTTAGTCCGTCGTGCGGGACGCGAAAGAAAACCGCGAGAAAAAAATGGCCGCGCGAAATCCTGGAGGCGAGGAGAGCGCGAAAGGAGGGACTACCGCCTAAGCCCAAGAGTTTGAATTATATGCGTTGCTCTCACAACGCAAAAATATGATTGGCTTATGTTAGGCGCGTTGACAACGTGTTCTCAACATTCGAGATACCTGTGACGTCTTGCAGGAATGTTTTGGAACCGGAGCAAATCGAAGCGGTACCAGAGCAAATCGAAGCGTTGGAATCGCGCTTCGCAAACCGTGATGTTCTTGCGAATCTGCCAACAGGCTTTGGAAAGATTTAAATTCATCCAGTGTTTTGTTTGGCAAAGCTTTCTGCCTCCAACCCGACTGCGAGCGTGTTAGTGATTTCGCCGCTCAACGGCATCGTCTAAGTCAGCGAATATCAATTCACTGAACTTGGCCTTTCTGCCGCCCATTTGAAAGATTGATCCGGACTCTCACTTGAAACCGGACATTCACCTGAAATTTTCCGCTGCTATCGGCAGACATTTCACCGCAGTTGGATGATCTCCTATGTATAATGTATAATGTATAATGTATAATGTAAATTCTCGGTTGAAACTCTGTTGAAATTTTCGCAATAACTTTTAGACGCAGCGAAAATCCTTACAAGAGGCCTCATTCGCCGTCTTCTGTTTAAAACTTCTTTGGCAGTTTCGCTGAACGAACACTGAACGAAGATATACTTCTCACGGCATATGTTTTTGCCTGGCTACTTGAAGAGTAGAGTAGAGCAATTTTATTCAGATCTCCCTGGGCTATTGATAACAGGCGATAATAAGAGGACGTCAAGATGAGAAATCCTACACCGAAAAATCACTCGGCCGTGAAAGGGCAAACCCTTGGGCTTAGGCGGTAGTCCCTCCTTTCGCGCGCTCCTAGCCCCTAGGATATCGTGCGGCCATTTTTCTCTCGCGAATTTCTTTCGCGTCACGCGCGACGGACTAAGTGAAAGAGGGACTACTCGTAGTCTATTATGAGCAGCCGTGTTCAGCTTTGAAGCTACGTTCTCTCTTTATCAGTCTCTTCATTTTGCGATCAACTCCAATTTCAGGTAAATTCTAGGTTTTACTTTATCTTTATTTTACAAGTATGATCTGACCTTGTTGCAAAGTCTGATTTAAAAATTCTGACTAAGATAGCTATCACGATAAATTGATTGCTATGGTTCAGTTTGACCCTTGCTGCAATTTTATGATTTTTTTGTTCTAGTGTATTGTAATTTAAATTAAAATGCACCAGAAACCTTTTTGGATTGCAGGTTGTAGTTCTTGGGCTCAAGCGCAACCTGGTAGTTGACTACAGGAAATGACTGATTCCAGATAAGTACATCGTAGTTTTGTCATTTGTTCGTCGTTTTCCTGGTAAACGATTTAATTCAGAGCAAGATTGATCGAAATACAATATACCACCAGAATCCCAGACCTAACACGTTTGTACTCAGTAAATTTTCTGAGCGAAAAGAAAGCCAGTCACCACTATAAAATGCATTTCTCTAGTCTCTTGATTTCAGGCTAGCGAATACAATGTAATATGCCTGAAAATAGCAACATCGTACAACTACAAGACTGTTCTATTGAATAAAGGAGATTTACTTCATTTATTGACATTTGCTCTCTTTTTTCCAAGGTTGAACACAGAGTGCACGTGCATTGAAAGAAAATGCAGCCATTTTGGATTGTAGTGTTTTACCCTTCGCTTCGATGCAAGTAGACGACATCTGAAAGATTTTATAGTCAGATAAGTTCGTTCTCATTTTCTTAACTCTTCTGTCTTATACCATTTACAGTATCAGTCCAAGGAAGAAAATAATTGATTTTCTTTTATTATGTAGAGTACATCCCGAGGGAAATAACCAAATAAACTGTCTTCATGTAGCAAAAAAATAATAAGTTTATACTGCTTTGTGCGTTTAAACGCTGTCTGAATAGTATTTATGCTTTAAATGTCTCTGTGAACCGCTAGCTCTGCATTTTTTTGACCAAATTCCTAAGCCTAACGCAGTTTTTAAAAGTCAGTGTATCAAAGCTTCCTCTTTTCTTTTTCATGCAGGTTTTAAAAAAGATATGCTGAGAGAAAACAAGTCCATTTTGTACGACAGTGCGTGGCTCTAATGTTCTTTGGTACAATGTAAGTATTGCAAACATCTTGGTTCAGATAGACCAGATATTATCTTCGCAGTTTTCTATTCATTAACTGAGAAATGTTGTCTAAATGTACCACCAAAGCTCAGCAGTAACGTTCATAAAATATTTTTTGCCGGTGTTAGAAATTTATTTGCACCTTGCCTCACTTGGTTTCTGGAAAATTTATGAAACGAAGGACTGAAAATTCGCCAATGCAAGAAAAACAACTTCGTTAGCTCTTGGACTCGGTGGTTTCAATCAGTAGTTCACCGCTTGCTAATGGCTGGAAACGCTTTTTCTCTACAATAAGTCCAGCACCTCAAATTTTGCTTTTTTTTCGGTTTCAGTCTAAAGTTAATAAAATCTCCTTCCATGTCAATACATTTTAAAGTATCTTGCAGAGAAAATCTTTAACTATTTTAATGTCCTCGGCAGAACCAGGAAGTTTGTTTGAGATTTGCCAGCCAACAAAAATTTAGTGTTTTCTTAAATAATTTTACCGTACAGTATTGATACCTGCTTTAAGAAGTCACTGCAGAATTGCCTGTTATTAAATTTATAAACACGTCTCGAATTTGTTGATGAAAAAAATAGTTCGTTTTATGTTTAATCTCCCTTTTTGCCAGGTGAACTCGGATATTGAAGAGAAAGTGAGGCCATTTTGGATTGCAGTGTGTAATTCTTGAACGCTGGTGCACTATATATGACATATTGGAAAAATCTTAATTCAGATAAGTTCACCCTTTCCTTATTTTACTTGAATTTGTCGTCGACCACTTTAATAACTGTGTCATTCCAAGTATCCTGTAGAGAAATCTAATCGGGAGTAGTAAAAGATGAAATTTTGATCGTGTGGTGAGTTTGGGACAAAGAATTGAACATCTCCGTCCGTGACGGGATTCGAACCCATGAACTCTTACATACCGGTTGGGCAACGAGAAATTGTTCTGATGTCCGAACGAATTCTTAAAAGTACACGATTGCGAGAGATTTGTTCATCAATTTCAATAAAGTAAAGCTTTAGAAAAGCACTGTAAATGTGTATTTAGGGGCAAATATTCGAAATTAACACAACTGGAGATCCGATAATCGTTGAAAAGTAATTTAATGTGTTGTTTTCTGCTCTTTTTATCACCAGGTTGAATGCAAACATCGTTTCAATCGAAAGTGTAGCCATGCTGGATCAAAGTGTGTAAGCTCTCGAAGCCTGGTTCAAGTTGACAGCCAGAAAAACACCTTTTTTCAGGTAAGTCGTTTTCTTCTCTGTTTACCATTGAACGGTTTCAGTCCAAAGAGTGATCAGAGTCTGACCATATAAATGCCTTCCTGACCCTTGTTATAAGCATTTCAGTTGGAGAGAAAATATTGGAATCAGGATATATTGTAACTAGTAAGAAGAATTTTACTTGAAGATTGGAGACTTGTCCAGTAACATAATGGAATCAAAGTTACAGAATAAAACATGCTGGTGTTAATTATTATAACCTTCGTAAGAACATTGTGAAAACAGTAAGTGTTAAGTGATACAATCAATATTAACCAGCTATTTTGTTGATGTTTCCTTTCTTTCTAGGTTTAATGCCCTTTCAAAGAAATGTGTAGTCATTTTGGATAGCAGTGTACTGGCTCTTGGACCCTGGCCTGGAAATATCTTACTTCAGATAAGTCGTTTTCTTGTTTCTCTAGTCGTTTACCATTAACGGATTCAGTCCAAGAGTGATCAAAATATAACATCGTACCTCGTTGCGTTGTCAAGTATGTTACAAAGGCAATGTTACCAAATTCATAAACTAACAACAAAACAAATGTATGACAATCAATTGGGAAAATTAATATTTTGAGTACGAGACTGAAGTGGAAGGTTGAACATCGCAATTTATTATTTTAAAGGACAACTTGAAACGGCCGAATATTCTCCGCAATGCAAAATTGAAGTGCTTTTTCCTAACATTTTGAATTCAAATTTAACAGAATAAAAACGTGGTGGTGGTACTAGAAATTGTTACAAATTTATTTTGATATAAACATTGTGAAAAACAAAGATTCTAACGTAGCATTTCAGCTTACTCTCGGCTTGGCTTTGCGAACGAAGATTTAAGGAAGTGATCCACTTACGCTGCAGACAGAGAAGCATGTACGACAATTTACGAGAACAGTTCCAGTTTAATAGTACAATGATAATTTGCAGTGCGAACAATGCTTTCCTTATACGAGGCCGCAAATGAACTTTAAAGGCGATTCATTTAGAGAAGGAATTACTCAAAATCAAATGTGTTTTAAAATAGTATTGTCAGGCATTCAAGAACGAACAGCAACTTAATTTATAACGACTGATAGAGCTCATGACTTTATCGGCATGACAATTCTAATTGCGCTTTGCCAAACACGATCATTTTTCGGTCATCAATGTTCGAAGCTTGACCAATCTATATAAACATGCACTACTTTTTCGTCTGTGTAACTGATATAAGTACAGTGTTAAACATGGAGGTGAATGAAAAAATATCATCGCCTAGGGCAAATTAGTGTCTTGCTACACCATTTAACATGGAAAATTAACGTTTAGAACAGAGAACAGGTGGCTGAAAATATTTACGAGCGTTGTTTGGTTTCGATACGTACTTGGATGTGTCCGGGCACAAGTGGGCTCAAGCCTTTAGAGAAATGTCATGTTTTCGATGTAGCGATGTTTCACTGACATAGATTTCAAAGTGTAGTTTGAGTATTTTCTTTTTCTCAAGAAAACAACAGTTTGTTGCATGTGAATAAAGTTTTTGTGTCAGTATTCAAGCAAACAGCAAACAAATAACATTCCAGCTAGAATAAATATGTGACGCTAGTCTCTCAGGGTAGCTGTAATGATAAACTGAAGTAATGGTCGAAACATTTTGAAACAAACAGCAAAAAAAAATAAATAAATAAAAATAAATAAATAAATAAATAAATAAAAATGGACCCAGAGAAAAATAGATAAATAAAACAAGTACACAGGTCAAAAGGTATCAAAACTACTGTTTACACTTATGAAATGTAATAGTGAAATAGAAAATAGATAAAATAGAATCGAAAACTTTAGAAAGCTTTGAATTTACATAGTATGTTAATTGTTGCACGCGCAGTCTCCCGCTTCCTTGGAATGTCGTTTTCCGTAAAAAATAAACAATCTTCAATCTAAGCAAGAGCCATAACCGGGGACGGAGACCGTAAGTCTCGGGATCTGCGCGCACCTAATGATATGGGGCACTTTTGCTATTTTTAGAACAAATTGCGCCACCCTGACTCGGACATACATCCGAGCGGATCCACGCACATGTCATGGGTTCTCGCGTGGATGTTGTCTAAAGAATAAAGTTTATGTAAGAAATCTCTCTACTCTGGTATCGAGGTAATTTGTGAATTTCTCAAACAGTGCTTAATCATAACCAAAACCTGTTTTTGATAGTTTCTTATTATTTCTGCTCGTTTGGCAAGTTTTGGAAGGAACGTCTGACGCGTACAAGTAGCTCCAGGGCGTGCACTTTAAAGTCCGAGTCTGTGTTTTCAATTGTAGCTAATTGGCAACAAATCTTACAAAGATTTCTTTCGTTATCTTTTGTGCTGAGATTCTGCAACAATTTTCACTAACGCCAAAAGGCTACTATCATGTGTATTTCTTCAACGTAGTGAAATTTTACACAGCTAGGGGCCAAACCACCCCCCAAATGTTTCATCAGTTCTTGGATATTTCACATTATTTCGCATTACTTAAAAAATATAAACTCTTTCTACACCAAACTTGGCAGAAGAGCAGGAGACCTATTGCCAATTATATTTATGTGAAAAATGTCAGTAAATGTCAAAGTTGTGACGTCACAGTGATGACGTCATGTTTCTTGCCACTTTTGAAGTTTTTAATATGCATATTTTGTACAATGTGTTGGAAAGAGGACATCAAGGGGAGTTGAAACCTGAAAAAAATTTGTCCATATCACAAAAATTACATGAAATATGGCATTTTTAAATATGAAAAATAACTCTGCAAAATATGGAGTCCTCCCCTTGAGAAAAATCACCAAATTGGAGCCGTAATTTTGTTCCAGCAAATGCAGCTATGTTGCACATGTGATGTGCCAGATGACTAAAGCAAAAATAAAGAAGAAAATCGGAATAAAAAATTATCCCTCTAGTGTTATTGCGTTAAAATACGTTTTGTTACGTCATAACCTGTGACGTCACCCGTTTTTTTACTGTTAATACTATCCTAACAAAGCCGAAAATCAAATTTCTAAAACCATACGATTTTTGACAACATCAAGCTTTCTATTTTTCTAGATTATTAGCCTTCCTAGAAAAAGACTGAAAAAAATAAACCAGAGAGACTGACTTAAGAAGGACAGTATGGTTAAGCAAATTCCGGGGGGGAAAGCAAAAAAAATTTAATTCACCATATCTCAAAAAATAATCATCATAGCAAAAAACGGTTTCCGGCATTTTACTCCTCAAGGCAAGGCCTTTCCAATGATATAATCTTTCTGAACCAAGCAAATATAGCCTTCATGAAACATTAGGGGGGTGGTTTGGCCCCTACGTGAGCTGCGAAAATAAAATAGACAAGGAGTTTTGATAACTCAGCCAACAAAATCGAAATCGTTATTCGAGTTGATTAAAGAAAACGTCATCGTAACTTTGGTGATTATTCCTGCCGTATTCACATATTTTCAGCTAAGCAGTTTAATATGTTCTCAAACATTTATCAACCTTGAACATATTTAAAAACTAGAGATATTATTGCGGAAGTCCAATTTGTCATGTTTACTGACCGCAAAAAACACGGATCGGTGGGCGCTCTTATTCATCGACAACAGACAATTTATTGAATGTTTACACAAACAAAGCCTAGCCGTGTCTACAGACGTAAACTTATTGGGCCTTGATGAAATATCAAGTGTTACTTACAATTCAGGCGAAATGCAAACTTGCAATTGCTTACTACTTTTCGGTGGCGATAGACTCTGGCGAAATCCCCCAAGCGTGTGGCAAGAGGAGGGAAACTTTGAAGTCCTAAAACGCTGCAATAT
This sequence comes from Orbicella franksi, assembly GCF_964199315.1. Lineage (NCBI taxonomy): Eukaryota > Metazoa > Cnidaria > Anthozoa > Scleractinia > Merulinidae > Orbicella > Orbicella franksi. The sequence continues at coordinate 26,701,959 of NC_138150.1, read as the reverse complement.
CCAAATGTTTCCAACCAGTTTTTTTGCTGTGTTACGGAAAAGCTGTTAATCTTCAGCATATGTGAAATTTATAGTGGAGTAATGTGGAACTCTTGTAAAAGAAGCAGCGGAACACAACTTGGTCTGAGTGATATAAAACGGGACATACCTAAATTCGACACTGCCTTACTTCAGTCGAATTGGAGCAGCTTACGAAGAAAATATTTGAGCAAAATTCCAACAGACATAAACGTATTGAGTTGTGGGCCAAAAGCATAAAACATGTCTGGAATTTCGGATGCCATTGCCCCCGCGCTACAACCGCAAAAATCCTCGCAGCGTGTACGCGCGCTTTCCGCACACGATGACGCAATTTGTTCTAAAAATAGAAAAATTGTCCCATATCATAGGGACAGCCCCAATACTAGAAATGGCGCGTGCTTACGGCCTCCGTCCCCGATTATGGCTCCTGATCTAAGCTCATTTTAGCAACTCAGTGTAAAAGTTTTACATCGATTCGACATAAGGAAGATTAGTACAAAGTTATTGCATTGGAAAACGTTATTATCAGAAGTTAGAAACTAGTCTCACTTAGTGCAGGAACCGTGATTTTACAAGAAGTATTTACAAGCAGTATTCCTGAGGAAAGGTTTCAAGACATAATTATCATTAAGGTTTAATTTTTGCTTTGGAACTTTTGAACAAACCTTTTGAATTTTAATCATATTCGTCTATCCTTTTTATCTCTTATATGGAGTTCTTAAAAATGAAACAAATTTTAGAACCTGCAAAGGGTGAAGGTTAACTGAGAGCGTCTCTTTCCATGTTCATCAAATTATAAATGCGGTATAGTAATAAAACATATATGCAGTATGTGGTGATAAATCATCTAGAAATGTTAAGTTTCGTGCAATAACTTGTCAGGTAAAACTGATATCGTGCTTTTAAAAAGGACCTCCATCTTGGATTTCAAAATTTGCAAATATGTCAAAAAGTTTGAAAATACTAAAAAATATGGCGATTCAATTTTTTTTTTCTTAATTAAGACTTTGTAAAAACCATAAAAATGTCTAAAACATGGACTTGAGCTTAGAAAAGTACACTAAAATTCATAAAACACCTTTGAGTGTGCTTGTTTGCCACAGGAGCGTCAAGAAAAGCAGTGAACTAATTGACACAACAAAACGTTCCCTGATTGTTTTAACAAGGAGTTACCAAGTTTAGTTATTTATATTGATCTGCGTCAGTTTCCAATGTTTTCACTTTATCAAGATACTGGAAAGAGCATTGACCTAAATACTGTTTCGAGACGCATTGGCAATTAATAATTAAAGTGAGATAAGAAAGTACTTAAACACGATACATTTGAACATGGTTAATAGAGGGAAATGATTATGAATCATGGCAAATTTCTTTGTTGTATGTTTTTGTTGGCTGTTTGGGGCGGGGGAGGGAGGTTGACCCTGCCCAAAATCTGGAAAAATACAAAAAGTTGTTATGTGTGCTCATACAGCTAACCAATAGAAATATTGCGATTACGTAATTCATGCACAGTCTAGGAGCATAAAACAAAAAGATGTACAGGGTCAAAGACCTTCCAACATAACTCTTAGCCTGTTTGTTTGCTTTTTTGATGTTTGCTGGGATCCTTAACCATTCCCTCTGTTAACTATGATTTGAACAAATGCAACTGTCTTAAGGATATGCTTGAAATTGTATCGATGACCTATAAGAAACTGGAACCGAGAATCAAACACGTAACCGTGAGGAAATTTAGTCGTGGACATGTTAACAGGTCGTTAATAATTTGCAGCAGGAAATCATTTCATATCATTGCTGATAAAGGTTGTATTTTTACCCCGCATTTGTCAGTCTATTTCTTAGCTGGTCGGTAATAGCAGATCGAGTTTTGATGTTGTTTCCGAAGCAATATTTGTTTTTCAACTCATTGGCAGGCAAGTGTACTATGGTTTCTGATAGTTAAATAAGCCACGCTTTGGTAAGCAGTGAAAACACAAGGTCAATTTGCAAGGACCGACGTAACCTAATAAAAAAAGAAGTACCGGATCCTGTCCCTGTAAAGGATGTAATTGGACTTGGTGATGTCGGACTACTGACAAAAACGCTAGGCTGATAAAAAGGTTTGAGAACGACATAATCAGTTCACATATTTCGAAAAGCTTAAAAAAACGTCCAGTACCTTGAAAAGACTGGAGAGGCTTTGTTTTTGATTTTTCGGTTTTACGTTCTTTTATCAATAATATGAATACTTTTGAAGCATGAATCAGTGGTACCCTATTAAAAGTTAAAGGGACACAGTCAGCTGGAGCACATGCGCATTAGATACCATCTGATTTCATAGTTAATTTGCATATCACAGAGACACGATCCATACTGTTTTTAACCAAATATGATACAAAACATAGGATGAGCAAAAGCCCACTCAAAAACAGGTTTTTCAGTAAACGATTGAAAATCAAGCAAAACACTGCGAAGATTGAAGCGGATTTCTAGATGTACTCGACGAGTATCTTTGATTTCAGGTTGAGGTGAACTTTTTCAAAGTGAGAAAACTAGTGTCCAGGTCAGCGCGGTCCCAAAGCCGACTGTGTCCCTTTAAGGATACCAAAAACATAAAAAACTATCTTTGACAAGAGGTGCTGTTTTCTGTAAGCGATAATCCAACCAAGTATTAACACAGCGGAGCAGGGCTTAAGTTTTGTATCACTCGACTTCAGTTTGCAGAGAAATATTGAGCCACGGCCCATCCAAGGATGCGAATAAGACAAGTGGAAATGAATATGTCAGTTTCTTTCTTAAGATTTGTTAAGTACAGTTCAGAAAACCTGAGAAAAGACATTAAATGCAAGTCATTTCTTCCCTACTGGTTCAGATGGAGGCAAAGCGTGTTGTTGATCATACGTAAGGAAACAAGGTCGTGTCAACGTGCCAGCAGAAGTAAATAGTTGCTGCAAAGTTAAAGTTTTAACTTTGAAAATGAAATTTACAATTTTAACTTTAAAATTTCTAGGTCCAAAAATGTTTTCTAACAAAAGAATTCACAAAGTCAATCAGTCTTCATAATGATTTCATGAAAACGTTTTATTGTGATCACTCTTGATCATTATGTAAGAATTAATAACCAACAGTTATTGTGCTTGACAACGGTACAGTAATCTGTTTATCATTAGTACAAATCTACCGGATTATACTAATGCAATACTGCATTTTGATTGGCTAAGGTATACCTTGTACGATCATCCATTACTATTCAGTGGTTGAAGATAGTCTGCAAAATAGGGACATTTTTTCTCGTCTCGCCGAAGTTTCGGAAGAGGATTTAGAAATATTGAATGGATAATCAAATTCTGCAGAAGGCTCAGTGAAACAAGGCCATTTGCTGTCACAGCACTCGAAATTTTAGAAAAAAAACTGATAATCGCTCGGACAAAGCTGAAAGATGGACTCAAAAGACAGTTCATTCTGCGCTCGATAACACTATGGTGACGTTTTAAAGTGTAGAGATTTAATTGGCAATCATTTAGTAAGAGTTCTATATTTAAACGACTAGTTTATTTTGCTTAGTATTTGTTTATTTTTTTCTGAAGCCAAAAGCTAACGTTACCTTGTGAACATTTCATTATGTATGTAAGCACAGTAAGCTTTATTTGGAAAGAAAATATAGAACGAGTAGGAGGGTATCGCAGCAGCACCCTCACTCCGACAGTTCAGCGCATAATAATACATGTTGATTCTGCGTGACACATTCTGATGAACTGTTAATATTTGATTCGATCAACAGGTAGCCTGAGGAATAGTAAAGAAAGTGAACAATGATACACCACAGCGAACAACTGGCTAAAAGACAAATGCAGAAACACTTTCAAATAAATTCTCTTTGAACTTGGAAATAAACTTTAAGAAAAGCACCTGTACTCCGTTTATCGTAAATCTGTCGATCCTCATAGTAAGTTACGATGGAATAGATGATTAACAAATGAAGCGGACGTGAATATATATAATATCAAGTCTGTATGAGGGAAGAATAAAAAGATAGAGATTTTCGCAAATAACGAAAGTAAACTTAGCTGATGTAAGGAAGGTGCAAAGAGCAAATTAAAGACTAGAATCCAATAAGCTCTTACACCTTCCTGTGATAAAATATTATTTAGAAAATAGCTGTAGAAAAAAATATGCCGCAGAACCAGAAAGGTGAGTGCGGTTAAACCTGTGTCGTTGTCCTTTACTTTGCATTTAAATTCAGTTTAATCCAATGAACATTGCTCATTCCCAAAGAAGAGGGCAATGCCAGAAAAAAATCGTCAGATAATAAAAAAATCGGGAGATACCCCTACACGAGCCATTGTGCACAGTAGTTTATCTTCGGCCAAAAATCCCCCACCATCTTACAGGGGAAGATTGTTCGAAGAGTCTTAATTCCTGTCCGCCAAAACCCTCACTCCCCTGAATGAAACAATCGCGAAGGAGGACTAAATCTCGTCCATAATCCTTTACTTTCCTGGAGAGAATATTTGGAGAGGAAGTTTAACTCTCATCCATAATCCTCCACTCGCCCTTTAAAGTTCAAAAAGGGGTTGTAATATGAGGTAGACTTCCTCCCAAAGTACTTTTCTCTGAGAGGGTTAAAGGTTAAGAAGTAGCGGTAAGACTAAACTACACTGTGTCGACACTATGGGCATAAATAAGCAGTCTAGTCTTTCAGCCGTTTCCTAAACCTTGACCATCTTAAAGAAAATTACTTTGGGAGGAAGTTTTACTGAAAATGTAACCACTTTTGACTTTAAAAGGAAAGATTAAGAGATTATGGTTAAGACATATACTTCCCTCCAAATCTCCTTCCTAAAAAAGTAAAGGATTATAAAAGAAATTTATTCCTCACGCGTGATTGTTTCATTCAGTGGAGTGGAGGTTTGAGGAACAGAAATTAATGCTCTTCTAACAATATTCCCCTGTAAGATAGTGGGGAATTTTGGACAAAAGATGAACCACTGTGCCCGAAATATCGTGTAGGGGTATCTCTCACTGACGATTTTCTTGAGGCAATGCGCTCCGCTTAAGGAATAAAAACTGTATCTTGGATTCAACTAAATTTAAATGCACAGTAATTCTCCTTCCAAGCAAAGTAAAGGAAAATAATAAAAGCATTTCTACCTTGTTTATTACGATTTCTGGAGTCATTACCTAAATTGAATACATGAATAAATTAACCATGGAAAGAGTCATCTTGCTCCCTACTACCTCCTCTGGGGAGGAGCAAGGAGGGAAAAAGAGTCATCTTGCTCCCTACTACCTCCTCTGGGGAGGAGCAAGGAGGGAAAAAGAGTCATCTTGCTCCCTACTACCTCCTCTGGGGAGGAGCAAGGAGGGAAAAAGAGTCATCTTGCTCCCTACTACCTCCTCTGGGGAGGAGCAAGGAGGGAAAAAGAGTCATCTTGCTCCCTACTACCTCCTCTGGGGAGGAGCAAGGAGGGAAAAAGAGTCATCTTGCTCCCTACTACCTCCTCTGGGGAGGAGCAAGGAGGGAAAAAGAGTCATCTTGCTCCCTACTACCTCCTCTGGGGAGGAGCAAGGAGGGAAAAAGAGTCATCTTGCTCCCTACTACCTCCTCTGGGGAGGAGCAAGGAGGGAAAAAGAGTCATCTTGCTCCCTACTACCTCCTCTGGGGAGGAGCAAGGAGGGAAAAAGAGTCATCTTGCTCCCTACTACCTCCTCTGGGGAGGAGCAAGGAGGGAAAAAGAGTCATCTTGCTCCCTACTACCTCCTCTGGGGAGGAGCAAGGAGGGAAAAAGAGTCATCTTGCTCCCTACTACCTCCTCTGGGGAGGAGCAAGGAGGGAAAAAGAGTCATCTTGCTCCCTACTACCTCCTCTGGGGAGGAGCAAGGAGGGAAAAAGAGTCATCTTGCTCCCTACTACCTCCTCTGGGGAGGAGCAAGGAGGGAAAAAGAGTCATCTTGCTCCCTACTACCTCCTCTGGGGAGGAGCAAGGAGGGAAAAAGAGTCATCTTGCTCCCTACTACCTCCTCTGGGGAGGAGCAAGGAGGGAAAAAGAGTCATCTTGCTCCCTACTACCTCCTCTGGGGAGGAGCAAGGAGGGAAAAAGAGTCATCTTGCTCCCTACTACCTCCTCTGGGGAGGAGCAAGGAGGGAAAAAGAGTCATCTTGCTCCCTACTACCTCCTCTGGGGAGGAGCAAGGAGGGAAAAAGAGTCATCTTGCTCCCTACTACCTCCTCTGGGGAGGAGCAAGGAGGGAAAAAGAGTCATCTTGCTCCCTACTACCTCCTCTGGGGAGGAGCAAGGAGGGAAAAAGAGTCATCTTGCTCCCTACTACCTCCTCTGGGGAGGAGCAAGGAGGGAAAAAGAGTCATCTTGCTCCCTACTACCTCCTCTGGGGAGGAGCAAGGAGGGAAAAAGAGTCATCTTGCTCCCTACTACCTCCTCTGGGGAGGAGCAAGGAGGGAAAAAGAGTCATCTTGCTCCCTACTACCTCCTCTGGGGAGGAGCAAGGAGGGAAAAAGAGTCATCTTGCTCCCTACTACCTCCTCTGGGGAGGAGCAAGGAGGGAAAAAGAGTCATCTTGCTCCCTACTACCTCCTCTGGGGAGGAGCAAGGAGGGAAAAAGAGTCATCTTGCTCCCTACTACCTCCTCTGGGGAGGAGCAAGGAGGGAAAAAGAGTCATCTTGCTCCCTACTACCTCCTCTGGGGAGGAGCAAGGAGGGAAAAAGAGTCATCTTGCTCCCTACTACCTCCTCTGGGGAGGAGCAAGGAGGGAAAAAGAGTCATCTTGCTCCCTACTACCTCCTCTGGGGAGGAGCAAGGAGGGAAAAAGAGTCATCTTGCTCCCTACTACCTCCTCTGGGGAGGAGCAAGGAGGGAAAAAGAGTCATCTTGCTCCCTACTACCTCCTCTGGGGAGGAGCAAGGAGGGAAAAAGAGTCATCTTGCTCCCTACTACCTCCTCTGGGGAGGAGCAAGGAGGGAAAAAGAGTCATCTTGCTCCCTACTACCTCCTCTGGGGAGGAGCAAGGAGGGAAAAAGAGTCATCTTGCTCCCTACTACCTCCTCTGGGGAGGAGCAAGGAGGGAAAAAGAGTCATCTTGCTCCCTACTACCTCCTCTGGGGAGGAGCAAGGAGGGAAAAAGAGTCATCTTGCTCCCTACTACCTCCTCTGGGGAGGAGCAAGGAGGGAAAAAGAGTCATCTTGCTCCCTACTACCTCCTCTGGGGAGGAGCAAGGAGGGAAAAAGAGTCATCTTGCTCCCTACTACCTCCTCTGGGGAGGAGCAAGGAGGGAAAAAGAGTCATCTTGCTCCCTACTACCTCCTCTGGGGAGGAGCAAGGAGGGAAAAAGAGTCATCTTGCTCCCTACTACCTCCTCTGGGGAGGAGCAAGGAGGGAAAAAGAGTCATCTTGCTCCCTACTACCTCCTCTGGGGAGGAGCAAGGAGGGAAAAAGAGTCATCTTGCTCCCTACTACCTCCTCTGGGGAGGAGCAAGGAGGGAAAAAGAGTCATCTTGCTCCCTACTACCTCCTCTGGGGAGGAGCAAGGAGGGAAAAAGAGTCATCTTGCTCCCTACTACCTCCTCTGGGGAGGAGCAAGGAGGGAAAAAGAGTCATCTTGCTCCCTACTACCTCCTTACTACGTACCTAGAGGGAGGTCTCCTCTGGGAGACAAACTTACACAACATGTTGGGAGGAGGTAGTAGGGAGCAGGATGACTCTTTTTCCCTCCTTCATCCTCCCCAGAGGAGGTAGTAGGGAGCAAGATGACTCTTTCTCCCTACTACCTCCTCTGGGGAGGAGGAAGGAGGGAAAATGAGGTATCGTTCTCCCTACTACCTCCTCCCAACATGTTGTGTTTGTTTGTCTACCCTGTTTCGACATGTTTGGTGTTTTGGTTAAGTATTAGCCATCAGCACGTAATATGATTGAACATGTCTCAAGAAGGTGGCCAAGCGCGTGCAACATGTTACGCACAAAATGTTATGATATGTTGGATTGACATGTTGCGATCATTGGGGGGGGGGGGAGGTTAGATCTTTATTTATTAACACACCGTTTAAGTTTTAAAGTAATGGATAAGGACACAAGATTTGGCCGGAAACTTAGTTTGCGGCTTGTTTATATATCTTGTTTTCGTTATTTAATGATCTAATGTTGTAGAAGGTTTCAAGAGCTCTTTTTTGTGAGTCCTTTAATTAGCCCTTACACCTTCTTAACACCAGGAAAGGCTTTGCGAAATTTCACTTAAGTATTATACTTTGATTCACATTGTTTCAGAGAAGAAAATGCTGATGAAAGCTACCTTGCAAGTCTTGTTTAGTGATGAAATAGCTTTCAAAAAGTCAGTAATGTTTAACTCTTTTCGAAGACTTGCTGACCTCCTTTTTTAACACTATTTTAAGGTGGTTGAATGTAATATTGATAAGTGCTGCAGTCCATTTTCTTAACGGATCCGTCTAATATCTGTGATCCTGTTGACAAGAATTATCATTATTGATCAGTCAGAAGGCAAGTGTAAGTGCTATCTAGACAATTGAAAATACGTGCACTGAGACGTTATATGCTAATTTGCCAACTGTACTGGTTTAACAAGAATGAGCGCAAAAATTTCAAATCTCTATGTCAAGTTTTTTCTTTCTTTAATTTCTTTTCATATACACAAGCTATTCGTATCGTTTGGGTTTGATAGGATGCCATCAATATTTGGGTTCTTCTTTATCACAAAATCCGTTAACCAGGATTCTATTATCATTCTATAGAAAGTCAAGTTAACAACGTGTTCTGCTAAAATGAATAAGAACTGTAGATCTACTTCAGCTACCTTAAAAACAGCTAGGAGAAATTGTATGTTGATTTCTAGTTCTTGAGAATTGAAAAGTTCATTCAGTTCTACCTTGCCGCTATTTTATACGTGACGAACACGTTGCTCTTCCCCTGTCAATTTTAAACCCTTTTTATCCGTAAGACAAAGCATTTGACTCGACTCATTTACTATTTTATAAAGTGCCCATGAAATGATCTTTCGAGCTAAATCAAGCCATTCTTTAAGTGAGCCTCAAATTACTGTTTATTTGTGTAACTGAAGTGTGAAGAAACATATTTTAAACTCAAAATTGGTAGACGAAAAGCTCTATTTCGTTTTGGAGACTGATGGCAAAATCAGATTTGTAAACTATCTCGCTTGTCAGTTTCCCACTGTCGGAAATGTTAAACAGAGTGCTTTTATTTTCTCACTGAACTTGTCGTGTATAGTAAGTCATTTTATACAGAGAACGGGTTTGTTGGGGAATTTGATGCCTTGCCGACACCTCTCTCAAGACCGTAGCTAGAAACGCTCCAAACATGTATGGAGTTACCACTTTTTATCGGTACTAACTGGAAAATTTAATATCCGTTCACGACAAACAGAAATATTTTATTACTCTAGGCTATATTCCTTCCAGGAATCTTAAAGGTACTGAATAATTTTAAAATGCCTTAAGCTATCCCGCAGCATTTCTAACAGAGTGTTGCCAAATTATTTCTGGTTACAATAAAATAATGGAAAATCGAAAACTAATCATCATCATGGAATAATATAACTTTACTTCTTGTTTACTTTTGCAACAAAGTGGGCAGCACTATTGAACGTTGGAAATGGATAATTATAACTTAACTCACGTGTCTGCGTATTGACCATCTTATTTTTTAATTGAAATTCTCATCATCTGGTGAAAGGAGAAATGAGCTGTTGATCACTATTTCTTAGAAATAATAGAGTCCATTTCTATAATCGACATAACACGTTTCAGTGATGCACGACTTTTTAACTTGAATTTGTTACCGCTTTCTAGGAACAATACGTGAAAACTGGAGCGGAGCGTATGCTGGAAAATCACATCTTCGTTTGCACCGAAATGGCAAAGATATCTTTCTCTTGAATTTATAAACAATCTACCTCTGAATTACAGTTCAGCAAGTTTCTCACTTTTTCTTCTACAAATCACTGGTTAAGAACTTCACAACCTTAACCTTTTTTGTACAGGACGCTTAAAACAAAAGTACTGTTTTTCCTTATCATTTTTCATGTGACTGTACCATGTAAGGAATTAAATTCGCACTCCTGGTATTACTTTGGAATTTTTTTCCTATTTCGTCGTTGAACATCTTAGTCGTCACTGATTTAGTTTTTTAAAAAAACATGCTAAGTCGAGCTGCCACAAATTGCCGCCGCTTCATTTAATGCTCTTTAATGCGACTGTATCGAGATGAAATCTACACAATATGCCACAGGAACAGTTCTTACAACCTGTCTGTGGGTAATTTATAAAGCCAGAATTCCTAAATCAAACGTAATGGTTATTCTGGGGGCATCGATTTCCCTTCTTGAATATGTATTGCAATTTTGGTGTCAAGATTGAACTTAAACAAAGTTTTCAAACACGTAAATCCAATTCTTTTCTCTGACCTTTTCCAATAAGAACGCCGCAAAGAGATGGTAAATTGTACATTTCTTCTACCTAGCCTCCTCTTTAACAATGCATAGAGTCAGCTTTCGTCACGACACACGACTGAAAACAATCTGTTGCTGGTGTTTTGTGGCGCTATTTCAGCCCACAATGCGAGCGATTTGGCAAAATAAATCTTACGTTTGATATTGTTTCCACTTAAAAGTATGAAACATTCAATACTTAGTTGCTACATTCTTTCTCGTAGATTTTTGTATGCGAAAGATGAAAATTTGGCAATAAATATTGTAAATTTTGACATCAAGACAATATGTCATAGTTGATTTACTATTTATTCTAATCACCTGACTCGTTGGCAATGTCTTAATTCAGTCAAGAGATTTAATTGCTGATCCACTGTCAATTTTATAACTTTATTATCCGTTGGCTCATTTGCAACATTTAAAGCGGTGCCCTTGAAATGAGCTTTCGAGCTGAGTCAAGTCACTTTTTTGTGCAAGTGATATACGAAGAGTCAGTTTTTAATTTGAAATTGACAAGAAAGCCGTCTATTTATTTCCCTTTGGGCTGGTATATACATAGCCAAACAGTTTTGTAAACTCTCTCGCCTGTCACAATTTCCCTTTGTCAAACATAACCATAATACATTTTTTTAGTCATGTGATGCAGTGAACAACCGGGTTTGGTTTAGAATTGATGCCTCGCTGACATCTGTCTTCAGACCCTGTTAACGCCCAAACATTGAATTCACCACTCATGGAACACTTACTTTTCGTATCAGTTCTAGCTGGAAATTATCCACTCACGAATATCAGAAACACTTATTGTCTGATGTCACCAAAGAAAAATAAACACAGGAAAACTGCGTTAACTACTCTCGGAATTACGCCAAAAGAGGCGGAGAAACAAATCATTTGCAAGCAGTTATCCCACAAAGGTAATATGATTATAAATTTGAATTTACGGAAATGTCTTACGAAACACCGCCTTACGCTCCCAGTTACCCGTGTGTTCTAACTTTCCGGACATTAAGGAGCTCAAGCAAACCACGACGGCAACGGCAACGAAAATGTTTTGGACGGAAGGGCAGTCTCAGTCACGTAGAAATTTATTAATCTTAATATTGTGTTGATAATGATTGCTTATTTTTTTTCCAATCTTCTAACATTGCGTAGCACAGTAAAGGCAAACGATAATGTGACTTTGACTATTGTTTTCCTATAATACAAAAATTGGAAAACCAAGTAAATGGGTCAAGCTAAAGAAAGAATTTAGCCTTGATGACAAGCAAGTTTCAGAGGCATTTCTTCTGCCAGTGAGGGCTGCTAATGAACCGTATCTACGCTCCTTTCGGTACAAAGTGTTGAATTCTGTTCTGTTTACTAATGACCGCCTGTGTAAAATAGGATACGTTTCTAATCCCAACTGCATCTGTAATCAGCAAACGGAAACAATATCCCATATTTTGTTCGGTTGTTCTTTTTCATATTCTTTTTGGCATGAGGTTAATGAAAAAGGTTTTGAGCACAATCAAGAGTTGCAGAAGCCTCTCGCTTACATATTGCAATGTTATTGTTGGGTCTTTTGAGGAGGAGATGGATCTATTTAATTAGATAGTAATTTTAGGAAAATCTCTCTTGTGGACTTGTCGATGTAGAGAAACATTACCTTCCTTGAGCCACTTCATAAGAATTTAGGTAATTAAATATGAAACTGAAAAACACATTTCAAATCGAATAAAACTAAATTGTTTAAAGAATAATAGAAGATCTTCGAGGAAGCAATTTTAACTAATAATTATAGTAGACAACGCTATCATTAATGAAAATCGTTAAGTTAAATAAGTATGATGATAAGAATTGACAAAATCTTTTTTCTTAATTCAATATGGTGTCATTGTTAACTTCTGTAAACCAAACTTTATTCGTTCTTCTGTAAATTAATTGTTAAAAAAAGGATTGTAATTGATGTAATTGTGGAAATAAAAAATCCCAAATGAAGAAAAAAAAAACATAAAACAGCAACGAAAACGTCACCAAGCAAAAAGTTTATTGAGTAGAACAATGGCTGTGCGCGTGCGTTTTAAGTCTTTGTGCATTTTGTAGCCGTAATGTGACATGAACAGGTTCTGTGCATTTTGAAGAACGTAGGTCGGGATGGCAAATTTTTTGTATTTCTTTTTGGAATGGATCGCTGGCATTACATATTTAGTTTAAGCAAGTTTTAAGTACTGATTGGGGTACGGAGCAGATATCCAGATTGTTAGGAGATTAGAAATATCATTTTTCTTTCTAGGAGTCGTCCCTGGCGTAGGTATCGTCGTTGCTTAAGCTAACTATTTCATTTCTTATCCACAACTCAAAATTCATTCTTTCATGTATAAAAAACAGAGGTTTTCGCATGCAGTTTCCAATGAAATTGAAAACAAAGTAGTGAGTTTAAAACCAGTCAAGAAGTAGAATCTTTCAAGTCGATTTAAATAAGCGACAGAAATTCCATTTATTAATTATATCATCCGCGTTTTTTTTCAAGAATTTCCAGTTCGAAGTCTAGCTGACCTTGTATCATGTCTTTAATATTGTTGTGTTAACACAGTTTCAATTTACGTTTTATGATCAGTTATAGTAATTCATTAGTCTTCTTTAAAATTTGTATTTTCTGAATATTTTAGCACAAAGTTTCGTCCAATAGATAATACGGCCAGTCAACAATGCTCCTTTCCCCCATTGGAATGTCATTCAAAACGTTTTTTCACATGAAACACTCTAATAAGTACAATTTTGCTTTGTTAAATTTTTAAATGAACTTCAGTTTTCGGTTAACATGGTATCACGAACATTTGATGAGAGAAAATTTGATGAAAGAGAACTCATTGCAAATTGCGAAAAAACGTTTTCTCCGTGAAATTTAACCCATAGACCTAAATTAATTCATAGCAATTTTTTTTTAAAAACATTTTCTCTTTCTGATCTATCTACGAGTCCGTGAAAGATTTAAACCCCCAAAGAAGACATTGCACAGATTTTGAATGGTCAATGTGCAAATATATTCTGAAATCACCTAAATATATTCTGAAAGTCCCTATATATTTTGGCCGTTTTTCATTCTTTTGGAGGGGTGGGTCGGTTAAAATATTCAAAAAAGTATCCTTACGTGCTTCCATAAGCATGCCGTGATGAAAAAAGAAACTACTCAGGGCTCCATTAATGTAAACATTATGCAAGTAAAAAAACAAGTTGAAAATTAATTGCAAAGGCACTTCAATAAGCTTGTATACTCTGGTACTGGTAGAAGTCATATTGCCAAATCCTGTGTTAACAAATTCCAGTAACGGTATGAAAGTTGTTTCATGGTCTCCTTTTACAATTGCTCACCAAGTTCATTCAATAATCTTCCTCCGAGCAATTAAGAAGGAATCTACAAGACGTTTGAGTAACAAGTGGAAAAAAACTTTGTACCGAGATTATTCACATCGTATTGCAAACGGCTGTGCGACTGTTCTAAACATCTTCTCAAAGGAAATTATTTCTAACGACACCAAATGTCGACTGAAACAGATTTTGAAGTTCATATGAAATACTTGAAATTACTGGTGAAATGAAACTGATGATGAAGGTTTACCTTTGCTTGCACAATTTCTCTAAACTTTGAAACTTATTTTCCCACATTTCCATGGGAAATGGTTTGCGGTGTTATTTCAAGCAACTATTTATATCGTAACCTTTTAGAAAATGCAGAAAGGACTGCAAGATACTTAGAATTACTCTGGATGGAGCTTTTTGTCCAATGAAAACTGAAATTGCTCGATTTCCTCTCGGATTTTGTCTTAATTATTATTGTAGAACTAATTAATGATTAGATCTGAATAAGGCAACTTTAATTATTCTATGCTCAATTCAGTAGAACGTTTTCATGTGACGTCATCAAGCGTTTAAATCCAAACGTAAAGAACCACCAGAGTTTCTATCCTCATCAGGCATAAGAGGTGCGAAAATTATACATCTTGACAGCATTTCAGCACAATGGTGTCCTTCGTTTGGTAACAAGTGCATTTTGAATTTTAGAGTTATGGCAGTGCGGAACATCGCGTTTGTCGAAAAATATATACTTATCTCATGATTTTTAGCCCTTCGTGAAATAAAAGTAGCAGTTAAGTGTTAATATGTTGGTTTGTGCAGAATAGTCAATCAATGGCCTAGATAACCAAGAAGATCCAGATTGTCACACTATTTTCCGGCTGCCATATTGGCGAATCTTTGCTGAGGTCATTTTTTACATTTTTCCTCATTGACATACTACTATGCACGGAGAAGGTATCACGCTAGACACGAATTGACTACAACAATTTAAAGAGCTTGTGAAACTTAGTAATTGGTGAAACTTTTGGCTCTTTGGCTGTAATATTCGAGGAGAAATTGGCCTTAAAAAACCGCCAAATTTCTGGGTGGCAAACGCCCTAATGAGCATTTACATTCTTTGTTAAATTTTGAGCAGGAGCCATAATCGGGGACGGAGACCGTAAGTCTTGGGATCCGCGCGCACCTATGATATGGGACAATTTTTCTATTTTTAGAGCAAATTGCGCCATCCTGACGTCATATATCCGCGCGGATCCACGCACATGTCGAGGGCTCTTGCGTGGATGTTGTCACGTTGCGTGATCAAATGGTGGGAGTTGAAACACCTTTGGGGATTATCTTGCGTATTTTTTACAGCGTAGGTAGGGAATAAGGCAGGGAATACGAACCAGGGCGCTTATATGTAGTTTTACGCTCTGAGCTAACGGAAAAGGTGGGCTTTTCAGGGTCGAAAACAAGACTTCAATCTCCCGCTGAGAATGGATAATAAGATCTGCTCGCGCTAGTTGAAAGCTTACGCGTATGTTTTTTCGTTTGTTCTGACTTAAGAATATAGCAAGAAACTCTCTACTCTGGTATCGAGTTAATTTGTGAGTTTCTCAGACAATGGTGAATCATAACCAAAACCTGTTTTGATGGTTTCGTATTGTTGGGTGTGTTTGCAAAAGTTTTTGAAAGGAAAGTCTGACGCGTACAATTAGCTCATTTGCATAGTGCAGCTCGTGCACTTTCAAGTCCGAGTCGGTGTTTTCAATTGCCAACAAATCCTGACAAAGATTTCTTTCGTTATCTTTTGTGCCGAGATGCTGCAACAAATTTCACGAACGCTAAAAAGGCTACTAACATCATGTGTGTTTCTTCAACATAAGCATAGTGAAGTTTTACACTGCGAAAATGAAAATAGACAAGGAGTTTTCATAACTCGATCAACAAAATCGAAATCGTTATTCGAAGTTGATCAAAGAAAGCGTCATCGTACATCTCGTACTTTGCTGATTATTTCTGCCTTATTCGCATATTTTCAGCTTAGCTTTTAATATGTTCTCAAACACTTATCAATCTTAAACATATTTAAAAACTACAGAGTTATTGTTCGAGTTCGATGTACGCTTTCACACGAAAGTGCGGCGGAAGTACAATTTGTCATGTTTACTGACTGTACAAAACACGCATCGGCGGGCGCTCTCGTTCATCGACAACAGAGAATTTACTGGATTTTACACGAATAAAACTGAGCAGTATCTACGGAGGTAAAGTTATTGGGCCTTGATGAAACATCAAGCGTTGCTTACAATTCAGGCGAAACTCAAACTAGCAAATTTTGTTTTACCTTTCGGTCGCGATAGACTGGCAAATTCCTCGCAAGCGAGTGGCAAGAGGAGCTAGGAAACTATGAAGTCCTGAAGCTCTGCTATATCTAAATATATCCAGCTAGTTTTTTGCTGTGTAATGGAAAAGCTGTCAATCTTCAACATATGTGAAATTTAAAGTGGGGTAATGTATAGCTCATGTAACAGAAGCATCCGTCGGAACACAACTTGGTCAGCGATATATATCTAAGCTTAAAGCGGAACATACCTAAATTCGACCCTGTCTTACTTCACTCAAACTGGAGCAGCTTACGACGAAAATACTTAAGCAAAATTCCAACAGACGTAAACGCGTTGAGTTGTGGGCCAGAACATGAAAAATGTCGGGAATTTCGGAAGCCATTTCCCCCGCGCGACATCTGCAAAAATCCTCGCAGCATGTACGCGCGTGTGCCGCAGGCGATGGCGCAATTTGTTCTAAAAATAGAATTATTGCCCCATATCATGGGGACAGCCCCAATACTAGATATGGCGCGCGCTTACGGTCTCCGTCCCCGATTATGGCTCCTGATTTTGAGTTTTTAAACCCGCGTCGCTCAAAAATTATGCAATACATCGCGCTCAAATTCCTTGACACAGTTGACCGTGCTATGCCCTTTCAACATTCAGAATTTCCATCAGAAACTGTATCACTTATGGGGCAAATATTGTAAACAAAGATTCGCCAATTGGTGTACCACGGAGGTACACCAATATGGCGGCACCATACTGAGCTCTTTAAATTTGTGCAAAACATTTAGGCAAATAACTGAAGTTTGGGACGGCGCATAGACCTAAAACCTGGAGAGGAGTCTTCTTTATTTATCTTCAGTAAGATCGAATTTCCTTGTTTTTTTTCTATTGCACGACAGTGAAAACGATCTATTGTAGTCCGGCTATCTGACCAGCTGTGCCTTTCCAAGATTTTTTTCAAGATTTAAAATCCTTCTTTACTTGACAAAAACAAACAAACAAACAAACAAACAAACAAAAACAGAAGAAGTCCTTTTTAGAGCAATCTTACTTTTAATTTGGCTCATTGTGATACCGTCAAGAGTTATACGGCTGTACAAACAGCACTCTTACATGAAGTTTGCAATGTATGAGAAGTGACGAACTGGCAGATTAAAAACTTTCAATTGAGATACTTCACTTTATATTCTTGAGAATACTACTCAAATGCAAAGGATATATACATGCAAAACGACAGTTCGTGGTATCATTCATCTCGGCTTAATGGGAATACTAGTGAGCATTCACGACATGATTTTATTGATAAGCTGCGGCCATGTATTAATTATTTACTACCCCTTCCTCTTCATTTAAATTTTTCTCGTAAAGAAACCACCATTGTTCTCAATTTAGCAAAATACTTTTTTTCTCTTATCTCAATTTCCACAACTTTTGGTTATGGTCTTCATCAATGCCTTGAAAAAAACAAGAATTACGAGATATAATATTCGATAGTTTCAGGTTGACCTTCAGCATAACGAACTGAGTGGTAACTTTTAACATATCCCATGCTCAAAATGTATATTCTCATTACTGGTTTTCTCATATTGTTTTAAATGTTAACTCTGAGAATTTAGTTTTTCTAAGTGGTAACTCTTAAGTACATCCCATGCTCAAAATGTGTATTCTCGTTACTGATTTTCTCATATTGTTAATATTAATTCTAAGAATTTGGTTCTTCATCAAGACAATATCTTCTAGTTAATCAGTTTCTGAGATTTTCATAATTCTTACGCCGAAACTGTTAAAAGTTAACGAGAGTAGAAATAATGTACTTATCTGAGATTTGATGTTTCCAATAGTCAACTTGTGCCAGAGTCCAACAGTACATTGCGATCCAAGATGGCTACCCTTTCTGTCAACAGTGATATATCAGCCGCCTGGAGCGAGAGAGACAGAGAAAAAAGAATATTCAATCAACACTACCTTGTCAACTAATAAATTTACAGCAGTGTCAGATTCAATTGATAACTATGTAACTTTTCAGAAAACAGTAGTGTTTTGATGTGTTTTCGAATTTTAACATTTTCTTCAAAAATGAAATAGAATTCCCATGGAATCCAAGATGGGTTGTATTGTTCGCGCTTCTAAGAATCAAGGATAATGCTTTCTAACTTGGTTATAACATAAGCTAGCTATCAAAATTGGATTTAATGATCATTAAAAAATCTTTTTTATGACTATTTACGTCGTGGTATTCTCCTCTTCACCTAAACGTTTTCAGACGCTTAATTCCAAGAACGTAAAATGAAAAGTGCAAGATGTTCCTTCACATAATAACTCCACCCCCCACGCGAAAATGATCTGAGCCAACAAAAGTTCGACCCAAAGTCCTTCCAAACAAACGGTAGTCTCATGATAATAACTATTATCGAACATAACACAGTGTACGTGTATTGTACTGATATAAGTTATGGTATTTTCTGGACAACAAGACAACCGTACGCTTATATGCAGCAATGGTACGAAACTTGAAAACCTATCAATTTTACAATCAGAATCAAGATTTTTGACACTCTTGGAGTGTAAAGATAGGAAAACCATAATCTACTTATCTGAGCTGAGACGTTTTTTCAACAGTCATCGATCGTACGCTAGAAGTGAAGCTCTGCACACTGCCATCCAAAATTCAGTTAACGTTGATGAAATTCAATTAATTAAGGTTGATGAATAAATCCAGAAACTCGTGAACTGTCCTTTAACACATCTTTGGTCATCCTGGAGATAGCAGAGCAAACGGCAGCAACTTTAGTTATTTAATCACCTAGGTTTGCTTATGATTATTTCATGGACAGATAACTTGCTCACTCCAAAAACTTGTTCGCATGTTGTGGTCAGAAAGTTGAACCATAATAAATGGCCGTCACAAATTAAGACAATCGATTTGGAACAACTCTTCATCTTTCATGTATTTCTATTCAACTTGGTAGCGTAAGAATGAGTTGATAATGAAGGACAGCCGCCATTTACGATAAAAGACTTGCTGTAAGGTTGATAACGAGATTTACTTACTTTTTTAATTAATCATCTTCGTTCTCTGTGGGACACAAGGCAGCCACAATCCATCTACATCTGTATTTTGTACGATATGTTGTTCCTCATTGAGCTCATGACAGGCGCCAGGTGGTTTTTGGCCAACCAGGTTCGCTGTTGCCAGTTGGTGTCCGCCTCTAGGCAACCTTGGGAAGTGTGTGGTCAATCCATCGGATTCATCTGCGTTTGATTTCCATGACAACATTCTGGCAATAAGTTTTTCTGTCAACGGATCAGAGATAAAGAGCAATATTCACTGCTTGCAGACATTGACGTCAATTGTTTTGAATTCAATTTTTGTACAACCAAACAGCTCTTTGTTTCAAAAGCCAATTGCTCTCATGTTGGCGAACAAATAACAATATAGCTAGCCTAACGAGCTTGGAAATCTTTTCCTGCGCTGAGAATTTTGCTATTTTTTGCTCATTTTCCTCATTGAACTACGCCTATAGGCTCGTCAGTTAGCTTCAGCTCAGATAATTTTTTTTTTTAGAATTAATAAACGAATTTGCCAGTGTAGTCAATAAGTTAGAAGTTCTTAGATTCTTGCTATGGATTTCAAAAACTTCTTTTTTTCAACAGAAAAACACGATCGCAGGACGATAAACTGAAGCATTCTACGAATGGATTATGTAAAAAAAAAGCAAAACAAAAACAAAACAAAAACAAAAAAAAAACAGTAAAACTTTAGTGCCACCAAATCGTAAGATCTTAGACTCGGTACACGATTTCCTGTATTTGTAAGATAAATAAAAAATGTTTTAACTTAATAGTACGAAATAAATAATACGTGTCACTTTTGTCTGTGGGTTAATTTTAAGCAAAAATACGTCCAAACACGAGACTCGTCCATTAAAATTACGAAACATTCAGCACCAAGGCATACAAAATTACCAGCGACATGCACTCATTTTGAAATCGATCACATTCTTTATTAAATTGCAAACCGGTTCTAATGTCACGTCTGAATGCCCCTAAACTGGACTTAGCTGCAAAACTTTAAAGGATTATGTTAAACAAAATCTAGCGACAACTGTGATTCACTTATCTGAACTTCAACGGAGTTGTCGTCAACATGAAACTTGCCAGGAGTCCATAGCTGGTCGTGCTACACTTGATTTGAATTGGAGAATGACGCCTGTCACTCCAATTCAATTCCTTTGGATACAACTTTGCTGCCTCTGGTCAATTCTTGTGAACAAACAGGAAAGTCATGGTTAAGTTTTTCGCGTGTTAACTCAAGCAAAACTGACTTGATTGAGTATTAGTATCAGTTAACGGACGTCTATCGGCCTTGCACTTAACAAAACTCCCTCAAAATGTGGAATAACACTTTTAAACGACTACCAACAAAGTGGTGCACTGCAGTGGGAACGAACTGAAGATTAGTTATAGGTTCTGATATAACTACATAACTGTTCTCTTCGTATCAGAGCAAAGGCAAAGGCGGTTGGAATTTTCTGTTTGTATAACAGTTAAAAAGAGTGTACATGGTAGCGCTCCGAGGTGACGAAACAAATTGCGAACGACAAAGTCAAACGGCAAACCAAGCAGATTATCAAGCTGTAAACAAACATTTTATTAAAAATAATCCATTCAGTTACTCACAAGAGAAATGTTTGCTATTCGGTTTTTCAACTTCGCCTAAATACAGTCTTCGGTGTCAAGGAAAAACACATGCACCTCGAAGCTTTCACAGCATTGAGGAAAGTTTTATTATACCATTAAATGATCAAATTGAAAGACGAGGGAAACAGCTAGGACGCGTAACTAGCTAGAGAAAATGTGGACTTACCTGAAGGAAGCACATCGACTAAGATGTCTTCGCCCTTGCCTTCAATTCAACGGCGATAAATAAAGAAAACATGGACTTGCCTGAGGGGAGCACAGCGACTAAGATGTCTTCGCCCTTGCCTTCAATGCAACGGCAACCGACGCTAAAATGGGTGTGTCATTCTACACTTCTTTATAAATACCCACATTAAAATTCATTACAGCCACGAGAATTATGCTTTGAACAAAAGAAATGCATCCCACGTTAAGATTATGTGCTTTGAATTGTGAAAAACACGCACCTGAAAGGAATTTTGATCCGACTATGCTATGTTTGTTGTTAATAGGCCAATTTTGATATATTAAAATTCTAACTTGGCTCCGCGAGGCTTAAAGTGCACCTAGCCCCCAAATTTTTTTTTTCGCGAAAACGAATCCACTTACTGTTTAAACTAATTCCGCGAAAACATTTTTGAATTTGGTTGAATCCTCAATTTTCTATGGCCCACCAAAGTCGTGCTCGAGATGTTTCACGACCGCGTTTTAGGGAGTCTGGGTCGAGAAAGGTTGTGACGTCTACCCAGGTACCGAATAGAACAGCCCTCAGTCATTTCTCTTTGCTTTCTTTGGACGTCGTAGTGTAGAATACTCGCTTTTGCATATTTTAGCTCTAAAACGCCCAAATTTTCGCTAGAAGATCAAGATGTCTTCCTCCTCAGAGTCAGAGATGAGTTTTTATTCAGATGACTCTGATATAAACTTCATACCTGAGGTGGAAATCTTCTGGCTTGAAGTGCACTGAACAGATGGCCGAGTTCTTCGAAGGCTCCCACTTCGCTCTCTCTTGCTTTACAAAGTCCACTCACTTTTTTCGTCTTTTTTTCGCTTTTGGCCGATCGTCACCAAAATATGGAATACAGTGAAGCGCTATTCCATTTTCTAAGTCTGGGGTGTTGCTGCAACCGCCTGCAACACACCTCGTAGGCATTTTAGCTGCAAATTCTTCACGAGCATCACAGCCACTACAGTGAAATGACTAGCGGCGAAACACGTTTCGTTCCTGGGTAGACGTCACAACTGCCGCTGGACCCATTCCCCCCAGAACTCGGTCGTGAAACAAAATGGCGCCAATTTAGGGCGATTTTCGCGTTTTCGGCGGGCCATAGAAAATTGAGGATTCAACCAAATTCAAAAATTTTTTCGCCGAATTAGTTTTAACAGTAAGTGGATTCATTTTAGCGAAAAAATATTTTGGGGTTAGGTGCACTTTAAGGTGGCTGAACACAGTTTTTGATACCTTTGTTTCATTCACCTTTTTCTCTAAAACCCTTGATCCCTCGGTCGCCAAAAATGGCAGCAAGCAAGTTTACAACACAAACTTTGGTTCTTTGATGGTTAAGCTGACGAATGTGCCGTTGCCATGGCAACATGAATAAATATAAACAGGCCTTTAAAATCGGTTTTGTTTATTTGTAGAAAATAAAGTCATTAGATTTTCTTTATAATTTGCATGCAATAAGCTTGTAACGATTCTCACAAGTTAACACCACTTACGTCCTCTTATTACCATCCCTGATCAGAGTCAAATTTCACATCAAACATGTGTCTTTCTAAGTTTGAGTCTATTAGTAAAGCCACCATATAGCATGTTAACAAACATTCAATGATTGAAGCACTGGCCTGGGTAGTTATATCTCTTTAGCTTGTGTAAGTCATGTTTGAGGTATTAATAAAAACTTGTACTTTTACTTAAAAGTACAAGTTTTTATTAATACCTCAAACATGACTTACACAAGCTAAAGAGATATAACTACCCAGGCCAGTGCTTCAATCATTGAATGTTTGTTAACATGCTATATGGTGGCTTTACTAATAGACTCAAACTTAGAAAGACACATGTTTGATGTGAAATTTGACTCTGATCAGGGATGGTAATAAGAGGACGTAAGTGGTGTTAACTTGTGAGAATCGTTACAAGCTTATTGCATGCAAATTATAAAGAAAATCTAATGACTTTATTTTCTACAAATAAACAAAACCGATTTTAAAGGCCTGTTTATATTTATTCATGTTGCCATGGCAACGGCACATTCGTCAGCTTAACCATCAAAGAACCAAAGTTTGTGTTGTAAACTTGCTTGCTGCCATTTTTGGCGACCGAGGGATCAAGGGTTTTAGAGAAAAAGGTGAATGAAACAAAGGTATCAAAAACTGTGTTCAGCCACCTTAAAGTGCACCTAACCCCAAAATATTTTTTCGCTAAAATGAATCCACTTACTGTTAAAACTAATTCGGCGAAAAAATTTTTGAATTTGGTTGAATCCTCAATTTTCTATGGCCCGCCGAAAACGCGAAAATCGCCCTAAATTGGCGCCATTTTGTTTCACGACCGAGTTCTGGGGGGAATGGGTCCAGCGGCAGTTGTGACGTCTACCCAGGAACGAAACGTGTTTCGCCGCTAGTCATTTCACTGTAGTGGCTGTGATGCTCGTGAAGAATTTGCAGCTAAAATGCCTACGAGGTGTGTTGCAGGCGGTTGCAGCAACACCCCAGACTTAGAAAATGGAATAGCGCTTCACTGTATTCCATATTTTGGTGACGATCGGCCAAAAGCGAAAAAAAGACGAAAAAAGTGAGTGGACTTTGTAAAGCAAGAGAGAGCGAAGTGGGAGCCTTCGAAGAACTCGGCCATCTGTTCAGTGCACTTCAAGCCAGAAGATTTCCACCTCAGGTATGAAGTTTATATCAGAGTCATCTGAATAAAAACTCATCTCTGACTCTGAGGAGGAAGACATCTTGATCTTCTAGCGAAAATTTGGGCGTTTTAGAGCTAAAATATGCAAAAGCGAGTATTCTACACTACGACGTCCAAAGAAAGCAAAGAGAAATGACTGAGGGCTGTTCTATTCGGTACCTGGGTAGACGTCACAACCTTTCTCGACCCAGACTCCCTAAAACGCGGTCGTGAAACATCTCGAGCACGACTTTGGTGGGCCATAGAAAATTGAGGATTCAACCAAATTCAAAAATGTTTTCGCGGAATTAGTTTAAACAGTAAGTGGATTCGTTTTCGCGAAAAAAAAAATTTGGGGGCTAGGTGCACTTTAAGCCTCGCGGAGCCAAGTTAGAATTTTAATATATCAAAATTGGCCTATTAACAACAAACATAGCATAGTCGGATCAAAATTCCTTTCAGGTGCGTGTTTTTCACAATTCAAAGCACATAATCTTAACGTGGGATGCATTTCTTTTGTTCAAAGCATAATTCTCGTGGCTGTAATGAATTTTAATGTGGGTATTTATAAAGAAGTGTAGAATGACACACCCATTTTAGCGTCGGTTGCCGTTGCATTGAAGGCAAGGGCGAAGACATCTTAGTCGCTGTGCTCCCCTCAGGCAAGTCCATGTTTTCTTTATTTATCGCCGTTGAATTGAAGGCAAGGGCGAAGACATCTTAGTCGATGTGCTTCCTTCAGGTAAGTCCACATTTTCTCTAGCTAGTTACGCGTCCTAGCTGTTTCCCTCGTCTTTCAATTTGATCATTTAATGGTATAATAAAACTTTCCTCAATGCTGTGAAAGCTTCGAGGTGCATGTGTTTTTCCTTGACACCGAAGACTGTATTTAGGCGAAGTTGAAAAACCGAATAGCAAACATTTCTCTTGTGAGTAACTGAATGGATTATTTTTAATAAAATGTTTGTTTACAGCTTGATAATCTGCTTGGTTTGCCGTTTGACTTTGTCGTTCGCAATTTGTTTCGTCACCTCGGAGCGCTACCATGTACACTCTTTTTAACTGTTATACAAACAGAAAATTCCAACCGCCTTTGCCTTTGCTCTGATACGAAGAGAACAGTTATGTAGTTATATCAGAACCTATAACTAATCTTCAGTTCGTTCCCACTGCAGTGCACCACTTTGTTGGTAGTCGTTTAAAAGTGTTATTCCACATTTTGAGGGAGTTTTGTTAAGTGCAAGGCCGATAGACGTCCGTTAACTGATACTAATACTCAATCAAGTCAGTTTTGCTTGAGTTAACACGCGAAAAACTTAACCATGACTTTCCTGTTTGTTCACAAGAATTGACCAGAGGCAGCAAAGTTGTATCCAAAGGAATTGAATTGGAGTGACAGGCGTCATTCTCCAATTCAAATCAAGTGTAGCACGACCAGCTATGGACTCCTGGCAAGTTTCATGTTGACGACAACTCCGTTGAAGTTCAGATAAGTGAATCACAGTTGTCGCTAGATTTTGTTTAACATAATCCTTTAAAGTTTTGCAGCTAAGTCCAGTTTAGGGGCATTCAGACGTGACATTAGAACCGGTTTGCAATTTAATAAAGAATGTGATCGATTTCAAAATGAGTGCATGTCGCTGGTAATTTTGTATGCCTTGGTGCTGAATGTTTCGTAATTTTAATGGACGAGTCTCGTGTTTGGACGTATTTTTGCTTAAAATTAACCCACAGACAAAAGTGACACGTATTATTTATTTCGTACTATTAAGTTAAAACATTTTTTATTTATCTTACAAATACAGGAAATCGTGTACCGAGTCTAAGATCTTACGATTTGGTGGCACTAAAGTTTTACTGTTTTTTTTTTGTTTTTGTTTTGTTTTTGTTTTGCTTTTTTTTTACATAATCCATTCGTAGAATGCTTCAGTTTATCGTCCTGCGATCGTGTTTTTCTGTTGAAAAAAAGAAGTTTTTGAAATCCATAGCAAGAATCTAAGAACTTCTAACTTATTGACTACACTGGCAAATTCGTTTATTAATTCTAAAAAAAAAAATTATCTGAGCTGAAGCTAACTGACGAGCCTATAGGCGTAGTTCAATGAGGAAAATGAGCAAAAAATAGCAAAATTCTCAGCGCAGGAAAAGATTTCCAAGCTCGTTAGGCTAGCTATATTGTTATTTGTTCGCCAACATGAGAGCAATTGGCTTTTGAAACAAAGAGCTGTTTGGTTGTACAAAAATTGAATTCAAAACAATTGACGTCAATGTCTGCAAGCAGTGAATATTGCTCTTTATCTCTGATCCGTTGACAGAAAAACTTATTGCCAGAATGTTGTCATGGAAATCAAACGCAGATGAATCCGATGGATTGACCACACACTTCCCAAGGTTGCCTAGAGGCGGACACCAACTGGCAACAGCGAACCTGGTTGGCCAAAAACCACCTGGCGCCTGTCATGAGCTCAATGAGGAACAACATATCGTACAAAATAGAGATGTAGATGGATTGTGGCTGCCTTGTGTCCCACAGAGAACGAAGATGATTAATTAAAAAAGTAAGTAAATCTCGTTATCAACCTTACAGCAAGTCTTTTATCGTAAATGGCGGCTGTCCTTCATTATCAACTCATTCTTACGCTACCAAGTTGAATAGAAATACATGAAAGATGAAGAGTTGTTCCAAATCGATTGTCTTAATTTGTGACGGCCATTTATTATGGTTCAACTTTCTGACCACAACATGCGAACAAGTTTTTGGAGTGAGCAAGTTATCTGTCCATGAAATAATCATAAGCAAACCTAGGTGATTAAATAACTAAAGTTGCTGCCGTTTGCTCTGCTATCTCCAGGATGACCAAAGATGTGTTAAAGGACAGTTCACGAGTTTCTGGATTTATTCATCAACCTTAATTAATTGAATTTCATCAACGTTAACTGAATTTTGGATGGCAGTGTGCAGAGCTTCACTTCTAGCGTACGATCGATGACTGTTGGAAAAACGTCTCAGCTCAGATAAGTAGATTATGGTTTTCCTATCTTTACACTCCAAGAGTGTCAAAAATCTTGATTCTGATTGTAAAATTGATAGGTTTTCAAGTTTCGTACCATTGCTGCATATAAGCGTACGGTTGTCTTGTTGTCCAGAAAATACCATAACTTATATCAGTACAATACACGTACACTGTGTTATGTTCGATAATAGTTATTATCATGAGACTACCGTTTGTTTGGAAGGACTTTGGGTCGAACTTTTGTTGGCTCAGATCATTTTCGCGTGGGGGGTGGAGTTATTATGTGAAGGAACATCTTGCACTTTTCATTTTACGTTCTTGGAATTAAGCGTCTGAAAACGTTTAGGTGAAGAGGAGAATACCACGACGTAAATAGTCATAAAAAAGATTTTTTAATGATCATTAAATCCAATTTTGATAGCTAGCTTATGTTATAACCAAGTTAGAAAGCATTATCCTTGATTCTTAGAAGCGCGAACAATACAACCCATCTTGGATTCCATGGGAATTCTATTTCATTTTTGAAGAAAATGTTAAAATTCGAAAACACATCAAAACACTACTGTTTTCTGAAAAGTTACATAGTTATCAATTGAATCTGACACTGCTGTAAATTTATTAGTTGACAAGGTAGTGTTGATTGAATATTCTTTTTTCTCTGTCTCTCTCGCTCCAGGCGGCTGATATATCACTGTTGACAGAAAGGGTAGCCATCTTGGATCGCAATGTACTGTTGGACTCTGGCACAAGTTGACTATTGGAAACATCAAATCTCAGATAAGTACATTATTTCTACTCTCGTTAACTTTTAACAGTTTCGGCGTAAGAATTATGAAAATCTCAGAAACTGATTAACTAGAAGATATTGTCTTGATGAAGAACCAAATTCTTAGAATTAATATTAACAATATGAGAAAATCAGTAACGAGAATACACATTTTGAGCATGGGATGTACTTAAGAGTTACCACTTAGAAAAACTAAATTCTCAGAGTTAACATTTAAAACAATATGAGAAAACCAGTAATGAGAATATACATTTTGAGCATGGGATATGTTAAAAGTTACCACTCAGTTCGTTATGCTGAAGGTCAACCTGAAACTATCGAATATTATATCTCGTAATTCTTGTTTTTTTCAAGGCATTGATGAAGACCATAACCAAAAGTTGTGGAAATTGAGATAAGAGAAAAAAAGTATTTTGCTAAATTGAGAACAATGGTGGTTTCTTTACGAGAAAAATTTAAATGAAGAGGAAGGGGTAGTAAATAATTAATACATGGCCGCAGCTTATCAATAAAATCATGTCGTGAATGCTCACTAGTATTCCCATTAAGCCGAGATGAATGATACCACGAACTGTCGTTTTGCATGTATATATCCTTTGCATTTGAGTAGTATTCTCAAGAATATAAAGTGAAGTATCTCAATTGAAAGTTTTTAATCTGCCAGTTCGTCACTTCTCATACATTGCAAACTTCATGTAAGAGTGCTGTTTGTACAGCCGTATAACTCTTGACGGTATCACAATGAGCCAAATTAAAAGTAAGATTGCTCTAAAAAGGACTTCTTCTGTTTTTGTTTGTTTGTTTGTTTGTTTGTTTGTTTTTGTCAAGTAAAGAAGGATTTTAAATCTTGAAAAAAATCTTGGAAAGGCACAGCTGGTCAGATAGCCGGACTACAATAGATCGTTTTCACTGTCGTGCAATAGAAAAAAAACAAGGAAATTCGATCTTACTGAAGATAAATAAAGAAGACTCCTCTCCAGGTTTTAGGTCTATGCGCCGTCCCAAACTTCAGTTATTTGCCTAAATGTTTTGCACAAATTTAAAGAGCTCAGTATGGTGCCGCCATATTGGTGTACCTCCGTGGTACACCAATTGGCGAATCTTTGTTTACAATATTTGCCCCATAAGTGATACAGTTTCTGATGGAAATTCTGAATGTTGAAAGGGCATAGCACGGTCAACTGTGTCAAGGAATTTGAGCGCGATGTATTGCATAATTTTTGAGCGACGCGGGTTTAAAAACTCAAAATCAGGAGCCATAATCGGGGACGGAGACCGTAAGCGCGCGCCATATCTAGTATTGGGGCTGTCCCCATGATATGGGGCAATAATTCTATTTTTAGAACAAATTGCGCCATCGCCTGCGGCACACGCGCGTACATGCTGCGAGGATTTTTGCAGATGTCGCGCGGGGGAAATGGCTTCCGAAATTCCCGACATTTTTCATGTTCTGGCCCACAACTCAACGCGTTTACGTCTGTTGGAATTTTGCTTAAGTATTTTCGTCGTAAGCTGCTCCAGTTTGAGTGAAGTAAGACAGGGTCGAATTTAGGTATGTTCCGCTTTAAGCTTAGATATATATCGCTGACCAAGTTGTGTTCCGACGGATGCTTCTGTTACATGAGCTATACATTACCCCACTTTAAATTTCACATATGTTGAAGATTGACAGCTTTTCCATTACACAGCAAAAAACTAGCTGGATATATTTAGATATAGCAGAGCTTCAGGACTTCATAGTTTCCTAGCTCCTCTTGCCACTCGCTTGCGAGGAATTTGCCAGTCTATCGCGACCGAAAGGTAAAACAAAATTTGCTAGTTTGAGTTTCGCCTGAATTGTAAGCAACGCTTGATGTTTCATCAAGGCCCAATAACTTTACCTCCGTAGATACTGCTCAGTTTTATTCGTGTAAAATCCAGTAAATTCTCTGTTGTCGATGAACGAGAGCGCCCGCCGATGCGTGTTTTGTACAGTCAGTAAACATGACAAATTGTACTTCCGCCGCACTTTCGTGTGAAAGCGTACATCGAACTCGAACAATAACTCTGTAGTTTTTAAATATGTTTAAGATTGATAAGTGTTTGAGAACATATTAAAAGCTAAGCTGAAAATATGCGAATAAGGCAGAAATAATCAGCAAAGTACGAGATGTACGATGACGCTTTCTTTGATCAACTTCGAATAACGATTTCGATTTTGTTGATCGAGTTATGAAAACTCCTTGTCTATTTTCATTTTCGCAGTGTAAAACTTCACTATGCTTATGTTGAAGAAACACACATGATGTTAGTAGCCTTTTTAGCGTTCGTGAAATTTGTTGCAGCATCTCGGCACAAAAGATAACGAAAGAAATCTTTGTCAGGATTTGTTGGCAATTGAAAACACCGACTCGGACTTGAAAGTGCACGAGCTGCACTATGCAAATGAGCTAATTGTACGCGTCAGACTTTCCTTTCAAAAACTTTTGCAAACACACCCAACAATACGAAACCATCAAAACAGGTTTTGGTTATGATTCACCATTGTCTGAGAAACTCACAAATTAACTCGATACCAGAGTAGAGAGTTTCTTGCTATATTCTTAAGTCAGAACAAACGAAAAAACATACGCGTAAGCTTTCAACTAGCGCGAGCAGATCTTATTATCCATTCTCAGCGGGAGATTGAAGTCTTGTTTTCGACCCTGAAAAGCCCACCTTTTCCGTTAGCTCAGAGCGTAAAACTACATATAAGCGCCCTGGTTCGTATTCCCTGCCTTATTCCCTACCTACGCTGTAAAAAATACGCAAGATAATCCCCAAAGGTGTTTCAACTCCCACCATTTGATCACGCAACGTGACAACATCCACGCAAGAGCCCTCGACATGTGCGTGGATCCGCGCGGATATATGACGTCAGGATGGCGCAATTTGCTCTAAAAATAGAAAAATTGTCCCATATCATAGGTGCGCGCGGATCCCAAGACTTACGGTCTCCGTCCCCGATTATGGCTCCTGCTCAAAATTTAACAAAGAATGTAAATGCTCATTAGGGCGTTTGCCACCCAGAAATTTGGCGGTTTTTTAAGGCCAATTTCTCCTCGAATATTACAGCCAAAGAGCCAAAAGTTTCACCAATTACTAAGTTTCACAAGCTCTTTAAATTGTTGTAGTCAATTCGTGTCTAGCGTGATACCTTCTCCGTGCATAGTAGTATGTCAATGAGGAAAAATGTAAAAAATGACCTCAGCAAAGATTCGCCAATATGGCAGCCGGAAAATAGTGTGACAATCTGGATCTTCTTGGTTATCTAGGCCATTGATTGACTATTCTGCACAAACCAACATATTAACACTTAACTGCTACTTTTATTTCACGAAGGGCTAAAAATCATGAGATAAGTATATATTTTTCGACAAACGCGATGTTCCGCACTGCCATAACTCTAAAATTCAAAATGCACTTGTTACCAAACGAAGGACACCATTGTGCTGAAATGCTGTCAAGATGTATAATTTTCGCACCTCTTATGCCTGATGAGGATAGAAACTCTGGTGGTTCTTTACGTTTGGATTTAAACGCTTGATGACGTCACATGAAAACGTTCTACTGAATTGAGCATAGAATAATTAAAGTTGCCTTATTCAGATCTAATCATTAATTAGTTCTACAATAATAATTAAGACAAAATCCGAGAGGAAATCGAGCAATTTCAGTTTTCATTGGACAAAAAGCTCCATCCAGAGTAATTCTAAGTATCTTGCAGTCCTTTCTGCATTTTCTAAAAGGTTACGATATAAATAGTTGCTTGAAATAACACCGCAAACCATTTCCCATGGAAATGTGGGAAAATAAGTTTCAAAGTTTAGAGAAATTGTGCAAGCAAAGGTAAACCTTCATCATCAGTTTCATTTCACCAGTAATTTCAAGTATTTCATATGAACTTCAAAATCTGTTTCAGTCGACATTTGGTGTCGTTAGAAATAATTTCCTTTGAGAAGATGTTTAGAACAGTCGCACAGCCGTTTGCAATACGATGTGAATAATCTCGGTACAAAGTTTTTTTCCACTTGTTACTCAAACGTCTTGTAGATTCCTTCTTAATTGCTCGGAGGAAGATTATTGAATGAACTTGGTGAGCAATTGTAAAAGGAGACCATGAAACAACTTTCATACCGTTACTGGAATTTGTTAACACAGGATTTGGCAATATGACTTCTACCAGTACCAGAGTATACAAGCTTATTGAAGTGCCTTTGCAATTAATTTTCAACTTGTTTTTTTACTTGCATAATGTTTACATTAATGGAGCCCTGAGTAGTTTCTTTTTTCATCACGGCATGCTTATGGAAGCACGTAAGGATACTTTTTTGAATATTTTAACCGACCCACCCCTCCAAAAGAATGAAAAACGGCCAAAATATATAGGGACTTTCAGAATATATTTAGGTGATTTCAGAATATATTTGCACATTGACCATTCAAAATCTGTGCAATGTCTTCTTTGGGGGTTTAAATCTTTCACGGACTCGTAGATAGATCAGAAAGAGAAAATGTTTTTAAAAAAAAATTGCTATGAATTAATTTAGGTCTATGGGTTAAATTTCACGGAGAAAACGTTTTTTCGCAATTTGCAATGAGTTCTCTTTCATCAAATTTTCTCTCATCAAATGTTCGTGATACCATGTTAACCGAAAACTGAAGTTCATTTAAAAATTTAACAAAGCAAAATTGTACTTATTAGAGTGTTTCATGTGAAAAAACGTTTTGAATGACATTCCAATGGGGGAAAGGAGCATTGTTGACTCGCCGTATTATCTATTGGACGAAACTTTGTGCTAAAATATTCAGAAAATACAAATTTTAAAGAAGACTAATGAATTACTATAACTGATCATAAAACGTAAATTGAAACTGTGTTAACACAACAATATTAAAGACATGATACAAGGTCAGCTAGACTTCGAACTGGAAATTCTTGAAAAAAAACGCGGATGATATAATTAATAAATGGAATTTCTGTCGCTTATTTAAATCGACTTGAAAGATTCTACTTCTTGACTGGTTTTAAACTCACTACTTTGTTTTCAATTTCATTGGAAACTGCACGCGAAAACCTCTGTTTTTTATACATGAAAGAATGAATTTTGAGTTGTGGATAAGAAATGAAATAGTTAGCTTAAGCAACGACGATACCTACGCCAGGGACGACTCCTAGAAAGAAAAATGATATTTCTAATCTCCTAACAATCTGGATATCTGCTCCGTACCCCAGTCAGTACTTAAAACTTGCTCAAACTAAATATGTAATGCCAGCGATCCATTCCAAAAAGAAATACAAAAAATTTGCCATCCCGACCTACGTTCTTCAAAATGCACAGAACCTGTTCATGTCACATTACGGCTACAAAATGCACAAAGACTTAAAACGCACGCGCACAGCCATTGTTCTACTCAATAAACTTTTTGCTTGGTGACGTTTTCGTTGCTGTTTTATGTTTTTTTTTTCTTCATTTGGGATTTTTTATTTCCACAATTACATCAATTACAATCCTTTTTTTAACAATTAATTTACAGAAGAACGAATAAAGTTTGGTTTACAGAAGTTAACAATGACACCATATTGAATTAAGAAAAAAGATTTTGTCAATTCTTATCTTCATACTTATTTAACTTAACGATTTTCCTTAATGATAGCGTTGTCTACTATAATTATTAGTTAAAATTGCTTCCTCAAAGATCTTCTATTATTCTTTAAACAATTTAGTTTTATTCGATTTGAAATGTGTTTTTCAGTTTCATATTTAATTACCTAAATTCTTATGAAGTGGCTCAAGGAAGGTAATGTTTCTCTACATCGACAAGTCCACAAGAGAGATTTTCCTAAAATTACTATCTAATTAAATAGATCCACCTCCTCCTCAAAAGACCCAACAATAACATTGCAATATGTAAGCGAGAGGCTTCTGCGACTCTTGATTGTGCTCAAAACCTTTTTCATTAACCTCATGCCAAAAAGAATATGAAAAAGAACAACCGAACAAAATATGGGATATTGTTTCCGTTTGCTGATTACAGATGCAGTTGGGATTAGAAACGTATCCTATTTTACACAGGCGGTCATTAGTAAACAGAACAGAATTCAACACTTTGTACCGAAAGGAGCGTAGATACGGTTCATTAGCAGCCCTCACTGGCAGAAGAAATGCCTCTGAAACTTGCTTGTCATCAAGGCTAAATTCTTTCTTTAGCTTGACCCATTTACTTGGTTTTCCAATTTTTGTATTATAGGAAAACAATAGTCAAAGTCACATTATCGTTTGCCTTTACTGTGCTACGCAATGTTAGAAGATTGGAAAAAAAATAAGCAATCATTATCAACACAATATTAAGATTAATAAATTTCTACGTGACTGAGACTGCCCTTCCGTCCAAAAAATTTTCGTTGCCGTTGCCGTCGTGGTTTGCTTGAGCTCCTTAATGTCCGGAAAGTTAGAACACACGGGTAACTGGGAGCGTAAGGCGGTGTTTCGTAAGACATTTCCGTAAATTCAAATTTATAATCATATTACCTTTGTGGGATAACTGCTTGCAAATGATTTGTTTCTCCGCCTCTTTTAGCGTAATTCCGAGAGTAGTTAATGCAATTTTCCTGTGTTTATTTTTCTTTGGTGACATCAGACAATAAGTGTTTCTGATATTCGTGAGTGGATAATTTCCAGCTAGAACTGATACGAAAAGTAAGTGTTCCATGAGTGGTGAATTCAATGTTTGGGCGTTAACAGGGTCTGAAGACAGATGTCAGCGAGGCATCAATTCTAAACCAAACCCGGTTGTTCACTGCATCACATGACTAAAAAAATGTATTATGGTTATGTTTGACAAAGGGAAATTGTGACAGGCGAGAGAGTTTACAAAACTGTTTGGCTATGTATATACCAGCCCAAAGGGAAATAAATAGACGGCTTTCTTGTCAATTTCAAATTAAAAACTGACTCTTCGTATATCACTTGCACAAAAAAGTGACTTGACTCAGCTCGAAAGCTCATTTCAAGGGCACCGCTTTAAATATTGCAAATGAGCCAACGGATAATAAAGTTATAAAATTGACAGTGGATCAGCAATTAAATCTCTTGACTGAATTAAGACATTGCCAACGAGTCAGGTGATTAGAATAAATAGTAAATCAACTATGACATATTGTCTTGATGTCAAAATTTACAATATTTATTGCCAAATTTTCATCTTTCGCATACAAAAATCTACGAGAAAGAATGTAGCAACTAAGTATTGAATGTTTCATACTTTTAAGTGGAAACAATATCAAACGTAAGATTTATTTTGCCAAATCGCTCGCATTGTGGGCTGAAATAGCGCCACAAAACACCAGCAACAGATTGTTTTCAGTCGTGTGTCGTGACGAAAGCTGACTCTATGCATTGTTAAAGAGGAGGCTAGGTAGAAGAAATGTACAATTTACCATCTCTTTGCGGCGTTCTTATTGGAAAAGGTCAGAGAAAAGAATTGGATTTACGTGTTTGAAAACTTTGTTTAAGTTCAATCTTGACACCAAAATTGCAGTACATATTCAAGAAGGGAAATCGATGCCCCCAGAATAACCATTACGTTTGATTTAGGAATTCTGGCTTTATAAATTACCCACAGACAGGTTGTAAGAACTGTTCCTGTGGCATGTTGTGTAGATTTCATCTCGATACAGTCGCATTAAAGAGCATTAAATGAAGCGGCGGCAATTTGTGGCAGCTCGACTTAGCATGTTTTTTTAAAAAACTAAATCAGTGACGACTAAGATGTTCAACGACAAAATAGGAAAAAAATTCCAAAGTAATACCAGGAGTGCGAATTTAATTCCTTACATGGTACAGTCACATGAAAAATGATAAGGAAAAACAGTACTTTTGTTTTAAGCGTCCTGTACAAAAAAGGTTAAGGTTGTGAAGTTCTTAACCAGTGATTTGTAGAAGAAAAAGTGAGAAACTTGCTGAACTGTAATTCAGAGGTGGATTGTTTATAAATTCAAGAGAAAGATATCTTTGCCATTTCGGTGCAAACGAAGATGTGATTTTCCAGCATACGCTCCGCTCCAGTTTTCACGTATTGTTCCTAGAAAGCGGTAACAAATTCAAGTTAAAAAGTCGTTCATCACTGAAACGTGTTATGTCGATTATAGAAATGGACTCTATTATTTCTAAGAAATAGTGATCAACAGCTCATTTCTCCTTTCACCAGATGATGAGAATTTCAATTAAAAAATAAGATGGTCAATACGCAGACACGTGAGTTAAGTTATAATTATCCATTTCCAACGTTCAATAGTGCTGCCCACTTTGTTGCAAAAGTAAACAAGAAGTAAAGTTATATTATTCCATGATGATGATTAGTTTTCGATTTTCCATTATTTTATTGTAACCAGAAATAATTTGGCAACACTCTGTTAGAAATGCTGCGGGATAGCTTAAGGCATTTTAAAATTATTCAGTACCTTTAAGATTCCTGGAAGGAATATAGCCTAGAGTAATAAATTATTTCTGTTTGTCGTGAACGGATATTAAATTTTCCAGTTAGTACCGATAAAAAGTGGTAACTCCATACATGTTTGGAGCGTTTCTAGCTACGGTCTTGAGAGAGGTGTCGGCAAGGCATCAAATTCCCCAACAAACCCGTTCTCTGTATAAAATGACTTACTATACACGACAAGTTCAGTGAGAAAATAAAAGCACTCTGTTTAACATTTCCGACAGTGGGAAACTGACAAGCGAGATAGTTTACAAATCTGATTTTGCCATCAGTCTCCAAAACGAAATAGAGCTTTTCGCCTACCAATTTTGAGTTTAAAATATGTTTCTTCACACTTCAGTTACACAAATAAACAGTAATTTGAGGCTCACTTAAAGAATGGCTTGATTTAGCTCGAAAGATCATTTCATGGGCACTTTATAAAATAGTAAATGAGTCGAGTCAAATGCTTTGTCTTACGGATAAAAGGGGTTTAAAATTGACAGGGGAAGAGCAACGTGTTCGTCACGTATAAAATAGCGGCAAGGTAGAACTGAATGAACTTTTCAATTCTCAAGAACTAGAAATCAACATACAATTTCTCCTAGCTGTTTTTAAGGTAGCTGAAGTAGATCTACAGTTCTTATTCATTTTAGCAGAACACGTTGTTAACTTGACTTTCTATAGAATGATAATAGAATCCTGGTTAACGGATTTTGTGATAAAGAAGAACCCAAATATTGATGGCATCCTATCAAACCCAAACGATACGAATAGCTTGTGTATATGAAAAGAAATTAAAGAAAGAAAAAACTTGACATAGAGATTTGAAATTTTTGCGCTCATTCTTGTTAAACCAGTACAGTTGGCAAATTAGCATATAACGTCTCAGTGCACGTATTTTCAATTGTCTAGATAGCACTTACACTTGCCTTCTGACTGATCAATAATGATAATTCTTGTCAACAGGATCACAGATATTAGACGGATCCGTTAAGAAAATGGACTGTAGCACTTATCAATATTACATTCAACCACCTTAAAATAGTGTTAAAAAAGGAGGTCAGCAAGTCTTCGAAAAGAGTTAAACATTACTGACTTTTTGAAAGCTATTTCATCACTAAACAAGACTTGCAAGGTAGCTTTCATCAGCATTTTCTTCTCTGAAACAATGTGAATCAAAGTATAATACTTAAGTGAAATTTCGCAAAGCCTTTCCTGGTGTTAAGAAGGTGTAAGGGCTAATTAAAGGACTCACAAAAAAGAGCTCTTGAAACCTTCTACAACATTAGATCATTAAATAACGAAAACAAGATATATAAACAAGCCGCAAACTAAGTTTCCGGCCAAATCTTGTGTCCTTGTCCATTACTTTAAAACTTAAACGGTGTGTTAATAAATAAAGATCTAACCTCCCCCCCCCCCCCCCCAATGATCGCAACATGTCAATCCAACATATCATAACATTTTGTGCGTAACATGTTGCACGCGCTTGGCCACCCTCTTGAGACATGTTCAATCATATTACGTGCTGATGGCTAATACTTAACCAAAACACCAAACATGTCGAAACAGGGTAGACAAACGCACACAACATGTTGGGAGGAGGTAGTAGGGAGCAAGATGACTCTTTGTCCCTCCTTGCTCCTCCCCAGAGGAGGTAGTAGGGAGCAAGATGACTCTTTGTCCCTCCTTGCTCCTCCCCAGAGGAGGTAGTAGGGAGCAAGATGACTCTTTGTCCCTCCTTGCTCCTCCCCAGAGGAGGTAGTAGGGAGCAAGATGACTCTTTGTCCCTCCTTGCTCCTCCCCAGAGGAGGTAGTAGGGAGCAAGATGACTCTTTGTCCCTCCTTGCTCCTCCCCAGAGGAGGTAGTAGGGAGCAAGATGACTCTTTGTCCCTCCTTGCTCCTCCCCAGAGGAGGTAGTAGGGAGCAAGATGACTCTTTTTCCCTCCTTGCTCCTCCCCAGAGGAGGTAGTAGGGAGCAAGATGACTCTTTTTCCCTCCTTGCTCCTCCCCAGAGGAGGTAGTAGGGAGCAAGATGACTCTTTTTCCCTCCTTGCTCCTCCCCAGAGGAGGTAGTAGGGAGCAAGATGACTCTTTTTCCCTCCTTGCTCCTCCCCAGAGGAGGTAGTAGGGAGCAAGATGACTCTTTTTCCCTCCTTGCTCCTCCCCAGAGGAGGTAGTAGGGAGCAAGATGACTCTTTTTCCCTCCTTGCTCCTCCCCAGAGGAGGTAGTAGGGAGCAAGATGACTCTTTTTCCCTCCTTGCTCCTCCCCAGAGGAGGTAGTAGGGAGCAAGATGACTCTTTTTCCCTCCTTGCTCCTCCCCAGAGGAGGTAGTAGGGAGCAAGATGACTCTTTTTCCCTCCTTGCTCCTCCCCAGAGGAGGTAGTAGGGAGCAAGATGACTCTTTTTCCCTCCTTGCTCCTCCCCAGAGGAGGTAGTAGGGAGCAAGATGACTCTTTTTCCCTCCTTGCTCCTCCCCAGAGGAGGTAGTAGGGAGCAAGATGACTCTTTTTCCCTCCTTGCTCCTCCCCAGAGGAGGTAGTAGGGAGCAAGATGACTCTTTTTCCCTCCTTGCTCCTCCCCAGAGGAGGTAGTAGGGAGCAAGATGACTCTTTTTCCCTCCTTGCTCCTCCCCAGAGGAGGTAGTAGGGAGCAAGATGACTCTTTTTCCCTCCTTGCTCCTCCCCAGAGGAGGTAGTAGGGAGCAAGATGACTCTTTTTCCCTCCTTGCTCCTCCCCAGAGGAGGTAGTAGGGAGCAAGATGACTCTTTTTCCCTCCTTGCTCCTCCCCAGAGGAGGTAGTAGGGAGCAAGATGACTCTTTTTCCCTCCTTGCTCCTCCCCAGAGGAGGTAGTAGGGAGCAAGATGACTCTTTTTCCCTCCTTGCTCCTCCCCAGAGGAGGTAGTAGGGAGCAAGATGACTCTTTTTCCCTCCTTGCTCCTCCCCAGAGGAGGTAGTAGGGAGCAAGATGACTCTTTTTCCCTCCTTGCTCCTCCCCAGAGGAGGTAGTAGGGAGCAAGATGACTCTTTTTCCCTCCTTGCTCCTCCCCAGAGGAGGTAGTAGGGAGCAAGATGACTCTTTTTCCCTCCTTGCTCCTCCCCAGAGGAGGTAGTAGGGAGCAAGATGACTCTTTTTCCCTCCTTGCTCCTCCCCAGAGGAGGTAGTAGGGAGCAAGATGACTCTTTTTCCCTCCTTGCTCCTCCCCAGAGGAGGTAGTAGGGAGCAAGATGACTCTTTTTCCCTCCTTGCTCCTCCCCAGAGGAGGTAGTAGGGAGCAAGATGACTCTTTTTCCCTCCTTGCTCCTCCCCAGAGGAGGTAGTAGGGAGCAAGATGACTCTTTTTCCCTCCTTGCTCCTCCCCAGAGGAGGTAGTAGGGAGCAAGATGACTCTTTTTCCCTCCTTGCTCCTCCCCAGAGGAGGTAGTAGGGAGCAAGATGACTCTTTTTCCCTCCTTGCTCCTCCCCAGAGGAGGTAGTAGGGAGCAAGATGACTCTTTTTCCCTCCTTGCTCCTCCCCAGAGGAGGTAGTAGGGAGCAAGATGACTCTTTTTCCCTCCTTGCTCCTCCCCAGAGGAGGTAGTAGGGAGCAAGATGACTCTTTTTCCCTCCTTGCTCCTCCCCAGAGGAGGTAGTAGGGAGCAAGATGACTCTTTTTCCCTCCTTGCTCCTCCCCAGAGGAGGTAGTAGGGAGCAAGATGACTCTTTTTCCCTCCTTGCTCCTCCCCAGAGGAGGTAGTAGGGAGCAAGATGACTCTTTTTCCCTCCTTGCTCCTCCCCAGAGGAGGTAGTAGGGAGCAAGATGACTCTTTTTCCCTCCTTGCTCCTCCCCAGAGGAGGTAGTAGGGAGCAAGATGACTCTTTTTCCCTCCTTGCTCCTCCCCAGAGGAGGTAGTAGGGAGCAAGATGACTCTTTTTCCCTCCTTGCTCCTCCCCAGAGGAGGTAGTAGGGAGCAAGATGACTCTTTTTCCCTCCTTGCTCCTCCCCAGAGGAGGTAGTAGGGAGCAAGATGACTCTTTTTCCCTCCTTGCTCCTCCCCAGAGGAGGTAGTAGGGAGCAAGATGACTCTTTTTCCCTCCTTGCTCCTCCCCAGAGGAGGTAGTAGGGAGCAAGATGACTCTTTTTCCCTCCTTGCTCCTCCCCAGAGGAGGTAGTAGGGAGCAAGATGACTCTTTTTCCCTCCTTGCTCCTCCCCAGAGGAGGTAGTAGGGAGCAAGATGACTCTTTTTCCCTCCTTGCTCCTCCCCAGAGGAGGTAGTAGGGAGCAAGATGACTCTTTTTCCCTCCTTGCTCCTCCCCAGAGGAGGTAGTAGGGAGCAAGATGACTCTTTTTCCCTCCTTGCTCCTCCCCAGAGGAGGTAGTAGGGAGCAAGATGACTCTTTCCATGGTTAATTTATTCATATATTCAATTTAGGTAATGACTCCAGAAATCGTAATAAACAAGGTAGAAATGCTTTTATTATTTTCCTTTACTTTGCTTGGAAGGAGAATTACTGTGCATTTAAATTTAGTTGAATCCAAGATACAGTTTTTATTCCTTAAGCGGAGCGCATTGCCTCAAGAAAATCGTCAGTGAGAGATACCCCTACACGATATTTCGGGCACAGTGGTTCATCTTTTGTCCAAAATTCCCCACTATCTTACAGGGGAATATTGTTAGAAGAGCATTAATTTCTGTTCCTCAAACCTCCACTCCACTGAATGAAACAATCACGCGTGAGGAATAAATTTCTTTTATAATCCTTTACTTTTTTAGGAAGGAGATTTGGAGGGAAGTATATGTCTTAACCATAATCTCTTAATCTTTCCTTTTAAAGTCAAAAGTGGTTACATTTTCAGTAAAACTTCCTCCCAAAGTAATTTTCTTTAAGATGGTCAAGGTTTAGGAAACGGCTGAAAGACTAGACTGCTTATTTATGCCCATAGTGTCGACACAGTGTAGTTTAGTCTTACCGCTACTTCTTAACCTTTAACCCTCTCAGAGAAAAGTACTTTGGGAGGAAGTCTACCTCATATTACAACCCCTTTTTGAACTTTAAAGGGCGAGTGGAGGATTATGGATGAGAGTTAAACTTCCTCTCCAAATATTCTCTCCAGGAAAGTAAAGGATTATGGACGAGATTTAGTCCTCCTTCGCGATTGTTTCATTCAGGGGAGTGGGGGTTTTGGGGGACAGGAATTAAGACTCTTCGAACAATCTTCCCCTGTAAGATGGTGGGGGATTTTTGGCCGAAGATAAACTACTGTGCACAATGGCTCGTGTAGGGGTATCTCCCGATTTTTTTATTATCTGACGATTTTTTTCTGGCATTGCCCTCTTCTTTGGGAATGAGCAATGTTCATTGGATTAAACTGAATTTAAATGCAAAGTAAAGGACAACGACACAGGTTTAACCGCACTCACCTTTCTGGTTCTGCGGCATATTTTTTTCTACAGCTATTTTCTAAATAATATTTTATCACAGGAAGGTGTAAGAGCTTATTGGATTCTAGTCTTTAATTTGCTCTTTGCACCTTCCTTACATCAGCTAAGTTTACTTTCGTTATTTGCGAAAATCTCTATCTTTTTATTCTTCCCTCATACAGACTTGATATTATATATATTCACGTCCGCTTCATTTGTTAATCAACTATTCCATCGTAACTTACTATGAGGATCGACAGATTTACGATAAACGGAGTACAGGTGCTTTTCTTAAAGTTTATTTCCAAGTTCAAAGAGAATTTATTTGAAAGTGTTTCTGCATTTGTCTTTTAGCCAGTTGTTCGCTGTGGTGTATCATTGTTCACTTTCTTTACTATTCCTCAGGCTACCTGTTGATCGAATCAAATATTAACAGTTCATCAGAATGTGTCACGCAGAATCAACATGTATTATTATGCGCTGAACTGTCGGAGTGAGGGTGCTGCTGCGATACCCTCCTACTCGTTCTATATTTTCTTTCCAAATAAAGCTTACTGTGCTTACATACATAATGAAATGTTCACAAGGTAACGTTAGCTTTTGGCTTCAGAAAAAAATAAACAAATACTAAGCAAAATAAACTAGTCGTTTAAATATAGAACTCTTACTAAATGATTGCCAATTAAATCTCTACACTTTAAAACGTCACCATAGTGTTATCGAGCGCAGAATGAACTGTCTTTTGAGTCCATCTTTCAGCTTTGTCCGAGCGATTATCAGTTTTTTTTCTAAAATTTCGAGTGCTGTGACAGCAAATGGCCTTGTTTCACTGAGCCTTCTGGAGAATTTGATTATCCATTCAATATTTCTAAATCCTCTTCCGAAACTTCGGCGAGACGAGAAAAAATGTCCCTATTTTGCAGACTATCTTCAACCACTGAATAGTAATGGATGATCGTACAAGGTATACCTTAGCCAATCAAAATGCAGTATTGCATTAGTATAATCCGGTAGATTTGTACTAATGATAAACAGATTACTGTACCGTTGTCAAGCACAATAACTGTTGGTTATTAATTCTTACATAATGATCAAGAGTGATCACAATAAAACGTTTTCATGAAATCATTATGAAGACTGATTGACTTTGTGAATTCTTTTGTTAGAAAACATTTTTGGACCTAGAAATTTTAAAGTTAAAATTGTAAATTTCATTTTCAAAGTTAAAACTTTAACTTTGCAGCAACTACGACCTTGTTTCCTTACTTATGATCAACAACACGCTTTGCCTCCATCTGAACCAGTAGGGAAGAAATGACTTGCATTTAATGTCTTTTCTCAGGTTTTCTGAACTGTACTTAACAAATCTTAAGAAAGAAACTGACATATTCATTTCCACTTGTCTTATTCGCATCCTTGGATGGGCCGTGGCTCAATATTTCTCTGCAAACTGAAGTCGAGTGATACAAAACTTAAGCCCTGCTCCGCTGTGTTAATACTTGGTTGGATTATCGCTTACAGAAAACAGCACCTCTTGTCAAAGATAGTTTTTTATGTTTTTGGTATCCTTAAAGGGACACAGTCGGCTTTGGGACCGCGCTGACCTGGACACTAGTTTTCTCACTTTGAAAAAGTTCACCTCAACCTGAAATCAAAGATACTCGTCGAGTACATCTAGAAATCCGCTTCAATCTTCGCAGTGTTTTGCTTGATTTTCAATCGTTTACTGAAAAACCTGTTTTTGAGTGGGCTTTTGCTCATCCTATGTTTTGTATCATATTTGGTTAAAAACAGTATGGATCGTGTCTCTGTGATATGCAAATTAACTATGAAATCAGATGGTATCTAATGCGCATGTGCTCCAGCTGACTGTGTCCCTTTAACTTTTAATAGGGTACCACTGATTCATGCTTCAAAAGTATTCATATTATTGATAAAAGAACGTAAAACCGAAAAATCAAAAACAAAGCCTCTCCAGTCTTTTCAAGGTACTGGACGTTTTTTTAAGCTTTTCGAAATATGTGAACTGATTATGTCGTTCTCAAACCTTTTTATCAGCCTAGCGTTTTTGTCAGTAGTCCGACATCACCAAGTCCAATTACATCCTTTACAGGGACAGGATCCGGTACTTCTTTTTTTATTAGGTTACGTCGGTCCTTGCAAATTGACCTTGTGTTTTCACTGCTTACCAAAGCGTGGCTTATTTAACTATCAGAAACCATAGTACACTTGCCTGCCAATGAGTTGAAAAACAAATATTGCTTCGGAAACAACATCAAAACTCGATCTGCTATTACCGACCAGCTAAGAAATAGACTGACAAATGCGGGGTAAAAATACAACCTTTATCAGCAATGATATGAAATGATTTCCTGCTGCAAATTATTAACGACCTGTTAACATGTCCACGACTAAATTTCCTCACGGTTACGTGTTTGATTCTCGGTTCCAGTTTCTTATAGGTCATCGATACAATTTCAAGCATATCCTTAAGACAGTTGCATTTGTTCAAATCATAGTTAACAGAGGGAATGGTTAAGGATCCCAGCAAACATCAAAAAAG
This sequence comes from Orbicella franksi, assembly GCF_964199315.1. NCBI lineage: Eukaryota > Metazoa > Cnidaria > Anthozoa > Scleractinia > Merulinidae > Orbicella > Orbicella franksi. Next base: position 26,657,980 of record NC_138150.1, on the reverse strand, counting down.
CAAACAAACAGGCTAAGAGTTATGTTGGAAGGTCTTTGACCCTGTACATCTTTTTGTTTTATGCTCCTAGACTGTGCATGAATTACGTAATCGCAATATTTCTATTGGTTAGCTGTATGAGCACACATAACAACTTTTTGTATTTTTCCAGATTTTGGGCAGGGTCAACCTCCCTCCCCCGCCCCAAACAGCCAACAAAAACATACAACAAAGAAATTTGCCATGATTCATAATCATTTCCCTCTATTAACCATGTTCAAATGTATCGTGTTTAAGTACTTTCTTATCTCACTTTAATTATTAATTGCCAATGCGTCTCGAAACAGTATTTAGGTCAATGCTCTTTCCAGTATCTTGATAAAGTGAAAACATTGGAAACTGACGCAGATCAATATAAATAACTAAACTTGGTAACTCCTTGTTAAAACAATCAGGGAACGTTTTGTTGTGTCAATTAGTTCACTGCTTTTCTTGACGCTCCTGTGGCAAACAAGCACACTCAAAGGTGTTTTATGAATTTTAGTGTACTTTTCTAAGTTCAAGTCCATGTTTTAGACATTTTTATGGTTTTTACAAAGTCTTAATTAAGAAAAAAAAATTGAATCGCCATATTTTTTAGTATTTTCAAACTTTTTGACATATTTGCAAATTTTGAAATCCAAGATGGAGGTCCTTTTTAAAAGCACGATATCAGTTTTACCTGACAAGTTATTGCACGAAACTTAACATTTCTAGATGATTTATCACCACATACTGCATATATGTTTTATTACTATACCGCATTTATAATTTGATGAACATGGAAAGAGACGCTCTCAGTTAACCTTCACCCTTTGCAGGTTCTAAAATTTGTTTCATTTTTAAGAACTCCATATAAGAGATAAAAAGGATAGACGAATATGATTAAAATTCAAAAGGTTTGTTCAAAAGTTCCAAAGCAAAAATTAAACCTTAATGATAATTATGTCTTGAAACCTTTCCTCAGGAATACTGCTTGTAAATACTTCTTGTAAAATCACGGTTCCTGCACTAAGTGAGACTAGTTTCTAACTTCTGATAATAACGTTTTCCAATGCAATAACTTTGTACTAATCTTCCTTATGTCGAATCGATGTAAAACTTTTACACTGAGTTGCTAAAATGAGCTTAGATCAGGAGCCATAATCGGGGACGGAGGCCGTAAGCACGCGCCATTTCTAGTATTGGGGCTGTCCCTATGATATGGGACAATTTTTCTATTTTTAGAACAAATTGCGCCATCGTGTGCGGAAAGCGCGCGTACACGCTGCGAGGATTTTTGCGGTTGTAGCGCGGGGGCAATGGCATCCGAAATTCCAGACATGTTTTATGCTTTTGGCCCACAACTCAATACGTTTATGTCTGTTGGAATTTTGCTCAAATATTTTCGTCGTAAGCTGCTCCAATTCGACTGAAGTAAGGCAGTGTCGAATTTAGGTATGTCCCGTTTTATATCACTCAGACCAAGTTGTGTTCCGCTGCTTCTTTTACAAGAGTTCCACATTACTCCACTATAAATTTCACATATGCTGAAGATTAACAGCTTTTCCGTAACACAGCAAAAAAACTGGTTGGAAACATTTGGATATTGCAGCGTTTTAGGACTTCAAAGTTTCCGTCCTCTTGCCACACGCTTGGGGGATTTCGCCAGAGTCTATCGCCACCGAAAAGTAGTAAGCAATTGCAAGTTTGCATTTCGCCTGAATTGTAAGTAACACTTGATATTTCATCGAGGCCCAATAAGTTTACGTCTGTAGACACGGCTAGGCTTTGTTTGTGTAAACATTCAATAAATTGTCTGTTGTCGATGAATAAGAGCGCCCGCCGATCCGTGTTTTTTGCAGTCAGTAAACATGACAAATTGGACTTCCGCAATAATATCTCTAGTTTTTAAATATGTTCAAGGTTGATAAATGTTTGAGAACATATTAAACTGCTTAGCTGAAAATATGTGAATACGGCAGGAATAATCACCAAAGTTACGATGACGTTTTCTTTAATCAACTCGAATAACGATTTCGATTTTGTTGGCTGAGTTATCAAAACTCCTTGTCTATTTTATTTTCGCAGCTCACGTAGGGGCCAAACCACCCCCCTAATGTTTCATGAAGGCTATATTTGCTTGGTTCAGAAAGATTATATCATTGGAAAGGCCTTGCCTTGAGGAGTAAAATGCCGGAAACCGTTTTTTGCTATGATGATTATTTTTTGAGATATGGTAAATTAAATTTTTTTTGCTTTCCCCCCCGGAATTTGCTTAACCATACTGTCCTTCTTAAGTCAGTCTCTCTGGTTTATTTTTTCAGCCTTTTTCTAGGAAGGCTAATAATCTAGAAAAATAGAAAGCTTGATGTTGTCAAAAATCGTATGGTTTTAGAAATTTGATTTTCGGCTTTGTTAGGATAGTATTAACAGTAAAAAAACGGGTGACGTCACAGGTTATGACGTAACAAAACGTATTTTAACGCAATAACACTAGAGGGATAATTTTTTATTCCGATTTTCTTCTTTATTTTTGCTTTAGTCATCTGGCACATCACATGTGCAACATAGCTGCATTTGCTGGAACAAAATTACGGCTCCAATTTGGTGATTTTTCTCAAGGGGAGGACTCCATATTTTGCAGAGTTATTTTTCATATTTAAAAATGCCATATTTCATGTAATTTTTGTGATATGGACAAATTTTTTTCAGGTTTCAACTCCCCTTGATGTCCTCTTTCCAACACATTGTACAAAATATGCATATTAAAAACTTCAAAAGTGGCAAGAAACATGACGTCATCACTGTGACGTCACAACTTTGACATTTACTGACATTTTTCACATAAATATAATTGGCAATAGGTCTCCTGCTCTTCTGCCAAGTTTGGTGTAGAAAGAGTTTATATTTTTTAAGTAATGCGAAATAATGTGAAATATCCAAGAACTGATGAAACATTTGGGGGGTGGTTTGGCCCCTAGCTGTGTAAAATTTCACTACGTTGAAGAAACACACATGATAGTAGCCTTTTGGCGTTAGTGAAAATTGTTGCAGAATCTCAGCACAAAAGATAACGAAAGAAATCTTTGTCAAGATTTGTTGCCAATTAGCTACAATTGAAAACACAGACTCGGACTTTAAAGTGCACGCCCTGGAGCTACTTGTACGCGTCAGACGTTCCTTCCAAAACTTGCCAAACGAGCAGAAATAATAAGAAACTATCAAAAACAGGTTTTGGTTATGATTAAGCACTGTTTGAGAAATTCACAAATTACCTCGATACCAGAGTAGAGAGATTTCTTACATAAACTTTATTCTTTAGACAACATCCACGCGAGAACCCATGACATGTGCGTGGATCCGCTCGGATGTATGTCCGAGTCAGGGTGGCGCAATTTGTTCTAAAAATAGCAAAAGTGCCCCATATCATTAGGTGCGCGCAGATCCCGAGACTTACGGTCTCCGTCCCCGGTTATGGCTCTTGCTTAGATTGAAGATTGTTTATTTTTTACGGAAAACGACATTCCAAGGAAGCGGGAGACTGCGCGTGCAGCAATTAACATACTATGTAAATTCAAAGCTTTCTAAAGTTTTCGATTCTATTTTATCTATTTTCTATTTCACTATTACATTTCATAAGTGTAAACAGTAGTTTTGATACCTTTTGACCTGTGTACTTGTTTTATTTATCTATTTTTCTCTGGGTCCATTTTTATTTATTTATTTATTTATTTATTTATTTTTATTGATTTTTTTTTTTTTTTTGCTGTTTGTTTCAAAATGTTTCGACCATTACTTCAGTTTATCATTACAGCTACCCTGAGAGACTAGCGTCACATATTTATTCTAGCTGGAATGTTATTTGTTTGCTGTTTGCTTGAATACTGACACAAAAACTTTATTCACATGCAACAAACTGTTGTTTTCTTGAGAAAAAGAAAATACTCAAACTACACTTTGAAATCTATGTCAGTGAAACATCGCTACATCGAAAACATGACATTTCTCTAAAGGCTTGAGCCCACTTGTGCCCGGACACATGCAAGTACGTATCGAAACCAAACAACGCTCGTAAATATTTTCAGCCACCTGTTCTCTGTTCTAAACGTTAATTTTCCATGTTAAATGGTGTAGCAAGACACTAATTTGCCCTAGGCGATGATATTTTTTCATTCACCTCCATGTTTAACACTGTACTTATATCAGTTACACAGACGAAAAAGTAGTGCATGTTTATATAGATTGGTCAAGCTTCGAACATTGATGACCGAAAAATGATCGTGTTTGGCAAAGCGCAATTAGAATTGTCATGCCGATAAAGTCATGAGCTCTATCAGTCGTTATAAATTAAGTTGCTGTTCGTTCTTGAATGCCTGACAATACTATTTTAAAACACATTTGATTTTGAGTAATTCCTTCTCTAAATGAATCGCCTTTAAAGTTCATTTGCGGCCTCGTATAAGGAAAGCATTGTTCGCACTGCAAATTATCATTGTACTATTAAACTGGAATTGTTCTCGTAAATTGTCGTACATGCTTCTCTGTCTGCAGCGTAAATGGATCACTTCCTTAAATCTTCGTTCGCAAAGCCAAGCCGAGAGTAAGCTGAAATGCTACGTTAGAATCTTTGTTTTTCACAATGTTTATATCAAAATAAATTTGTAACAATTTCTAGTACCACCACCACGTTTTTATTCTGTTAAATTTGAATTCAAAATGTTAGGAAAAAGCACTTCAATTTTGCATTGCGGAGAATATTCGGCCGTTTCAAGTTGTCCTTTAAAATAATAAATTGCGATGTTCAACCTTCCACTTCAGTCTCGTACTCAAAATATTAATTTTCCCAATTGATTGTCATACATTTCTTTTGTTGTTAGTTTATGAATTTGGTAACATTGCCTTTGTAACATACTTGACAACGCAACGAGGTACGATGTTATATTTTGATCACTCTTGGACTGAATCCGTTAATGGTAAACGACTAGAGAAACAAGAAAACGACTTATCTGAAGTAAGATATTTCCAGGCCAGGGTCCAAGAGCCAGTACACTGCTATCCAAAATGACTACACATTTCTTTGAAAGGGCATTAAACCTAGAAAGAAAGGAAACATCAACAAAATAGCTGGTTAATATTGATTGTATCACTTAACACTTACTGTTTTCACAATGTTCTTACGAAGGTTATAATAATTAACACCAGCATGTTTTATTCTGTAACTTTGATTCCATTATGTTACTGGACAAGTCTCCAATCTTCAAGTAAAATTCTTCTTACTAGTTACAATATATCCTGATTCCAATATTTTCTCTCCAACTGAAATGCTTATAACAAGGGTCAGGAAGGCATTTATATGGTCAGACTCTGATCACTCTTTGGACTGAAACCGTTCAATGGTAAACAGAGAAGAAAACGACTTACCTGAAAAAAGGTGTTTTTCTGGCTGTCAACTTGAACCAGGCTTCGAGAGCTTACACACTTTGATCCAGCATGGCTACACTTTCGATTGAAACGATGTTTGCATTCAACCTGGTGATAAAAAGAGCAGAAAACAACAAATTAAATTACTTTTCAACGATTATCGGATCTCCAGTTGTGTTAATTTCGAATATTTGCCCCTAAATACACATTTACAGTGCTTTTCTAAAGCTTTACTTTATTGAAATTGATGAACAAATCTCTCGCAATCGTGTACTTTTAAGAATTCGTTCGGACATCAGAACAATTCCTCGTTGCCCAACCGGTATGTAAGAGTTTATGGGTTCGAATCCCGTCTTTGTCCCAAACTCACCACACGATCAAAATTTCATCTTTCACTACTCCCGATTAGATTTCTCTACAGGATACTTGGAATGACACAGTTATTAAAGTGGTCGACGACAAATTCAAGTAAAATAAGGAAAGGGTGAACTTATCTGAATTAAGATTTTTCCAATATGTCATATATAGTGCACCAGCGTTCAAGAATTACACACTGCAATCCAAAATGGCCTCACTTTCTCTTCAATATCCGAGTTCACCTGGCAAAAAGGGAGATTAAACATAAAACGAACTATTTTTTTCATCAACAAATTCGAGACGTGTTTGTAAATTTAATAACAGGCAATTCTGCAGTGACTTCTTAAAGCAGGTATCAATACTGTACGGTAAAATTATTTAAGAAAACACTAAATTTTTGTTGGCTGGCAAATCTCAAACAAACTTCCTGGTTCTGCCGAGGACATTAAAATAGTTAAAGATTTTCTCTGCAAGATACTTTAAAATGTATTGACATGGAAGGAGATTTTATTAACTTTAGACTGAAACCGAAAAAAAAGCAAAATTTGAGGTGCTGGACTTATTGTAGAGAAAAAGCGTTTCCAGCCATTAGCAAGCAGTGAACTACTGATTGAAACCACCGAGTCCAAGAGCTAACGAAGTTGTTTTTCTTGCATTGGCGAATTTTCAGTCCTTCGTTTCATAAATTTTCCAGAAACCAAGTGAGGCAAGGTGCAAATAAATTTCTAACACCGGCAAAAAATATTTTATGAACGTTACTGCTGAGCTTTGGTGGTACATTTAGACAACATTTCTCAGTTAATGAATAGAAAACTGCGAAGATAATATCTGGTCTATCTGAACCAAGATGTTTGCAATACTTACATTGTACCAAAGAACATTAGAGCCACGCACTGTCGTACAAAATGGACTTGTTTTCTCTCAGCATATCTTTTTTAAAACCTGCATGAAAAAGAAAAGAGGAAGCTTTGATACACTGACTTTTAAAAACTGCGTTAGGCTTAGGAATTTGGTCAAAAAAATGCAGAGCTAGCGGTTCACAGAGACATTTAAAGCATAAATACTATTCAGACAGCGTTTAAACGCACAAAGCAGTATAAACTTATTATTTTTTTGCTACATGAAGACAGTTTATTTGGTTATTTCCCTCGGGATGTACTCTACATAATAAAAGAAAATCAATTATTTTCTTCCTTGGACTGATACTGTAAATGGTATAAGACAGAAGAGTTAAGAAAATGAGAACGAACTTATCTGACTATAAAATCTTTCAGATGGCGTCTACTTGCATCGAAGCGAAGGGTAAAACACTACAATCCAAAATGGCTGCATTTTCTTTCAATGCACGTGCACTCTGTGTTCAACCTTGGAAAAAAGAGAGCAAATGTCAATAAATGAAGTAAATCTCCTTTATTCAATAGAACAGTCTTGTAGTTGTACGATGTTGCTATTTTCAGGCATATTACATTGTATTCGCTAGCCTGAAATCAAGAGACTAGAGAAATGCATTTTATAGTGGTGACTGGCTTTCTTTTCGCTCAGAAAATTTACTGAGTACAAACGCGTTAGGTCTGGGATTCTGGTGGTATATTGTATTTCGATCAATCTTGCTCTGAATTAAATCGTTTACCAGGAAAACGACGAACAAATGACAAAACTACGATGTACTTATCTGGAATCAGTCATTTCCTGTAGTCAACTACCAGGTTGCGCTAGAACCCAAGAACTACAACCTGCAATCCAAAATGGTTTCTGGTGCATTTTAATTTAAATTACAATACACTAGAACAAAAAAATCATAAAATTGCAGCAAGGGTCAAACTGAACCATAGCAATCAATTTATCGTGATAGCTATCTTAGTCAGAATTTTTAAATCAGACTTTGCAACAAGGTCAGATCATACTTGTAAAATAAAGATAAAGTAAAACCTAGAATTTACCTGAAATTGGAGTTGATCGCAAAATGAAGAGACTGATAAAGAGAGAACGTAGCTTCAAAGCTGAACACGGCTGCTCATAATAGACTACGAGTAGTCCCTCTTTCACTTAGTCCGTCGTGCGTGACGCGAAAGAAATTCGCGAGAGAAAAATGGCCGCACGATATCCTAGGGGCTAGGAGCGCGCGAAAGGAGGGACTACCGCCTAAGCCCAAGGGTTTGCCCTTTCACGGCCGAGTGATTTTTCGGTGTAGGATTTCTCATCTTGACGTCCTCTTATTATCGCCTGTTATCAATAGCCCAGGGAGATCTGAATAAAATTGCTCTACTCTACTCTTCAAGTAGCCAGGCAAAAACATATGCCGTGAGAAGTATATCTTCGTTCAGTGTTCGTTCAGCGAAACTGCCAAAGAAGTTTTAAACAGAAGACGGCGAATGAGGCCTCTTGTAAGGATTTTCGCTGCGTCTAAAAGTTATTGCGAAAATTTCAACAGAGTTTCAACCGAGAATTTACATTATACATTATACATTATACATTATACATAGGAGATCATCCAACTGCGGTGAAATGTTTGCCGATAGCAGCGGAAAATTTCAGGTGAATGTCCGGTTTCAAGTGAGAGTCCGGATCAATCTTTCAAATGGGCGGCAGAAAGGCCAAGTTCAGTGAATTGATATTCGCTGACTTAGACGATGCTGTTGAGCGGCGAAATCACTAACACGCTCGCAGTCGGGTTGGAGGCAGAAAGCTTTGCCAAACAAAACACTGGATGAATTTAAATCTTTCCAAAGCCTGTTGGCAGATTCGCAAGAACATCACGGCTTGCGAAGCGCGATTCCAACGCTTCGATTTGCTCTGGTACCGCTTCGATTTGCTCCGGTTCCAAAACATTCCTGCAAGACGTCACAGGTATCTCGAATGTTGAGAACACGTTGTCAACGCGCCTAACATAAGCCAATCATATTTTTGCGTTGTGAGAGCAACGCATATAATTCAAACCCTTGGGCTTAGGCGGTAGTCCCTCCTTTCGCGCTCTCCTCGCCTCCAGGATTTCGCGCGGCCATTTTTTTCTCGCGGTTTTCTTTCGCGTCCCGCACGACGGACTAAGCGAAAGAGGGACTATTCGTAGTCTAGCTCATAATGGTTACATTTCCTTTGGGTTTCCCTCTGTTCGTCTAATGCCAGAAGGAGAGAGGAAACTGTCAAAAATATATCACCTTTGAGTTTGAGGTCTTATCAGTCGGTCAATCAGTTTGGTAGTTAGAAACCGGCCATATAACATCGGACAATATCGCCTGCATTAACAAATTTCTTAATGTTCTCTTAGGATTATTTTCTCGCCAGAATTCAACGCAAGTTTGCTCAAAATTGGTTCCATTCGTCAAGTAATTTCTGATTTCACGAAAATGTGAACAATTATGAAAACACGAGGATGAATGAAGAAAAGCCACAATACAATTATAACTCAAATCTGCCTTTATTTCTAAAATTCTAACTAAATATTTTGATATTACTTACCCGAAAATGTATCAGAAATCAATCGTGTTGCGAAGGACAAGGATGGCTGTATAACATCTCAACAAAGTCGCTCTCAAAGTAAAACCGACTAAATTAAACTCCAATTAAAACATTCACGAGCAGTAAGTTCAGCGGTTGTATGGAAACAAATTGTTCCTGCATGAGAAGAGAATTTAAATTCTCAGGGAATATTATTGACGTAACTTTAAAACTGTTCAGTCAGATCTTCATACCCTTAGCAACTCAGAGCATCGGAACAATGGACAACAAGCCGGGTCTAAACCACAGGTCACATTCCACAGGTCAAGAGTAGAAATCCTTACGCTACTGATGAATAACTATGCCAAAAGTTTCCCCTCGATCTAAAACAACATTTACGCAGAGTGCTAGGGTTAATTAGGGCTAGGAGACTGAATCTTGGTGCTGTTTATTTATCTGCAGCACAGTGACTCTGTACTCTGACTTGTGGAATGTGACCTGCAGTTCAGACCCATCGTGGACAACATTAAACAGTTACAAATACGACGAACAAGAGAGCTAGTATTTCTGAAATGTGGTATTCAGTAAGAAACTTTCAAACCTGCTATTCCGATGTGCTTGTCTAAACGAACTTGGTAATTCTTTATTCCGAAAGTTTCACACCCTCCCAGTATTCAACAATTTCTTCACTGTGTGGAGGTAAAAAATTGCTCAACGAACTGGTTATACTAAACCACTAAACTGCGGAAAAGGGCAAGCGTAGCGAAACGAGGCGAAAAGCGAACAAGGTCAAGAAATGCAAAAACGAAAGCGTATACTTATCTGCGAAGGGGAGCACATCGACGAAGATACTGGTCCACCTTCACAACACACGACGCTCTCTGACACTAAAATGAACGGGATGTCCTTTGAGACTTCCTTACATACTTGATTAAAATTCATTCCACCCACTAGAAAAGTGTTTGCTGCATCAGAATATTTCATTGAGATTTCTGTGCGTCAAACAATACAGCATACAATGATATCAATAAAAAAATATCGAATAAAGCACGCACTCAGTCGCCAGTTATTTTCTTCTACAAAAGCACAGGTATTTCAAATGAAATTCGTTGAATAGTTTTCAAGAAGTTGACTCTTGAAGTCCTTTGTGATATCACTTAAAACCCCAAGGAAAGGCTGAACATGTGTCTTCGGGAGCTTGAAATTCATCGCCGCGTTTTAAATGCACAACGTGTCTTATTCTCAGTTGTGGTGGCATTTTACAGAGCCAAGCCCTGAAAACTAAAGGTGTCAGTGTTTACCATGACAGGCACGGAAGGCAGTGCTCGGACTATTCGGTGACAACACTGGGACTCTAAAATTTTGTGAAAGCAAAAAATATAAACATACCAAAAATAATTCTGATAAATGTATTTAACATCAATTCTGTCTTGAATTCCAAACATGATTTGTTACCCACAATGCAAGGATTTGAGTTAGAGACAAAACTAGAGGTCCAGAACAATGCTTTTCTCTGACTTTCCCTTGATAAAAATAACATTTCTCTAACCAAATAAACAACAGACATAGTAACGGTTTCTAGCCTGCCCTCAGGGGCAGCCCTCCTTTCCGCCCATTCATTATGACTGACAAGTTTTTAACAAATCCTTTTTTATAGGGAAAATGTCTTTTTCCTGACCATTTCCTGACCTTTAGCAGGGTGTCTAAAAAAACTCGATTAGCGAATAGTGCAGTGGTGAACAGTCATGGATAGTGGCGAATAGTCGTCAATAGTCACCGCTTTAGTTCAGCACTGATCTGGGTTCGTTGAAACTGATCATGTGAAAAAAAAAAATAAAGTAAAATAAAATAAAATACGAATGTGAGGTAAGTGCTCTGTGATTAGTTTATCAACTGAAAAGACACAAACGAGCTGCTCTGATAACCGGTCATAAAAACAACAACATCTAAGCTACATCTTGCGTTAATTGATTATCCAAACCGGTCGCGAAAGTATATGATTGTAAGCAACTATGTCAGCATACATAGTTTAGGTCAGCGGTTTATTATCAAAAGGCTCGGAGCCATTCCTGTAATTAACGTCATGTTGCAGGCAGGAGTAGGCAAAATTTCCTATTTTCTTGTCAAAAGTTTACACAGTTGTGGAGAATACACATGGCTATACTGCATATGACCTGAATGGAGGGTAAAAGTGTTTCTTCAAGGCTGTCTACGAAAGACGAATGGACATCTCAGGTAGGCTGCCAGGAAGATACATTTTCAGTTATAAGCAGCTTTTTTTAAAAAAAAAAAATAAACTACTTAGTAGCTGAAGCTTATATATGGTATGTATTTTCCTAATATGAGTGTTTTGAATTATATGCAGATTGCAGTGCAGCCGTTGGATGATATTAAGTTAAAGGGCTCGCTACGCGCATTGAAGGATTTAGTTCAGACAGCGCTTGGACCAAATGGAAGGTAATTTTAAGTTCTTACATATAAAATCCCTAACTATATCAATGTAAGCGTAAATTTATTGTAATAAAATAAAACACTCAATTCTGATTGGTCCTCCCCACGTTTTAGTGGTCATTGTATTTAATTTGTTACTTGCATTGTAGCTTAGCCAATAACATGCTGTCAATCATGTTTACTGTAGTGTTGGCTGACACTATAGACCGATATATTGACCGATATATTGACCGACACTCAGCCAATACAAGGCTGATACAAGGCCGATACCTGGCTGATGTATCGACCGAGTATCAGTCAATATATTGGTCAACAGTATCAACCTGCACCACCTAATGTAACATGATCCCATTTTGTTAATATCCCAGGTAATGAAGGGTTTAGTCTGCTAGATACCCTGGTCCCTGGGGTTTTCTTTCTTCTTCTTCTATCACAAAAAGCCACATCGGGTAGAATGCCTGGACATTATTAATTATTCATGACCGGCGAAGCGGCAAATTTGAATGTTTGCGTGTCGTGAAATGCCCTGATTAAGAGAAGAAAGGGTCCAAATTGGCCCAATAGCGTTGATAAAACTTACTGTTCTGGTTTCCAGGAGTTAAAACTTCAACTTTCACGCGCGGCTTTTTGAAGAAGAAGGTTGAATCTTCAATTTAAGCCGTTAAGTAAGTTGATATATGAGGTATAAGGAGTAGCTTTTTGCTCTTGAAAATGGGCAAAAATTGGCCATTTTTTGTATGGGGACCGTTTTCAGAAGCAATTTTCAGACCATCTAAACCGGCCTTCCTAATTTTCACGCACGGCAAATGAAAGATGGCTTTTTACTGAAACAAAACCCGTTTCAAATTTGAAAATCGGTCCACAGGAACCTGTAGCTTTTTGAGTTTGAAAACTTCTTGTTGGAGTTGCATTTGAAAATGGCGCGTCTTCGATGGAAGAGCTATTGTCTTAAGCACACGTCTGTATAACAATGGCTGTCAAAACTAAACAATACCCATTCAAGAAAACCACTTGACTGTAACTGAAATATTCATTACCGCGAATTTCAAAAGTATGCTGTCGGCGCAGCTGATTCATTCGAAAACCTGTTGCTCAATGAACATGGAAAGCGAAATCGTAAGTGATCGGGAGCTCTTTTCAGAGCTCTTCGAAACCCCGATCCATCCCCTGCTGATCAACATAGTACCTCCGTTCGTCAATGAAAGCAATGGCATATTTCAATTTCAACTGAATGGCGAAGCTCTTTGGAGACTCGTGTCAATCGGTCAGATTTTTTTGAGAAACTCGGCTTTCAAGCCCAGATCTTTAGCAAAGAAACAATTATTTTTATTCCTAGCAAAGTTTTAGGGGATTTCAAGGCGAATAAAGTAAGGTAAACATCGCCAATTACTGAAAAACTTCAAAGAGGCCAGCGAGTTATTATGTGACAACAACAGCGTGAAGACTGGTGTCATCAGTCAGATATTTTTGAGAAGCTCGGCTTTCAAGACCAGATCTTTAGCAAAGAAACAATTCTTTTTATTCCTTGCAAAGTTTTAGGGGATTTCAAGGCGAATAAAGTAAGGGAAACATCGCCAATTACTGAAAAATTTCGAAGAGGCGAACGAGTTATTGTGTGACAACAATCTTCGAAGTTTTTGTCACAGAATAATTCGCTCGCGTGAAGATAAGAGTGTTATTCCGTGGATAATTATTCTCCGGAACTTCTTCTGTGATATCCTTTACATAAAGAAATCACACCAAAACCATGCTATACATCTAAAATCTCATTTAGACTATCAGATAGTCTAAATCTGTGCTATTTGGAATGTATGTTTATGTGGTACGAACATGTACGAACGTGTATGTAGGTGGTACGAAAATGGGTGGTACGAAAAGACGTTGGTACGAAAAACCCGGATACATGTAATGGCCTATGGTAAAAATCGGATGCAAATATCAATTACAAGTCCAACGCTTGAAATAGCCAGCTTGAAATACGCGATATCGGAAACAATAGAATAAAGAATAACTTTCGAGGCCTTTGTTTCTTAGCCCCGCCTTGACAAGTTAATGAGCTAAGGCAGTATTCCCTTCGGAGGAAAGCGTACGTGATCTTTGACCAATCAGAGCGTCCCTGTTTACGCTTCGCTGCTAATATTACAGACCTATAATTTTTATTCGACTGCAAGTAAATGTCCCGAGAACAATAGGCATTCTACGCGATGCATCTTTGTGGTGGTCAAAAAGAGTGTAAAAAGACATGTACTTCAGGGCACAAATTCGACCATTAGGATATGAAGAGAGCAAGAAAACCTCTGGAATCAGGGTATCTTCTCCAAAGACCTAGCACTAAATAAAGTTTGCTGATTCATGACCTGTATTTGACTGATTTGATAATGTACATTGATGTCAAACCCAGGAGAGGGGACCCTGGCCATATGTGAGAATTTGACATCTACTACACATCATCCCACCCCTTCAATTATTTTAAATACATGACATTTGTACATGTGGGGTCCGGGCGTGAGGGTCGGGATGCTTGACTTTGTGAGAGGAGTACTGAGCTTGAAGCCTAACCATATGTAATTGTTGGATCATCTTGGGAATAAAACCCATGACAACTGTTGGAAGGGAAGGGTTTGTTTTCTGTTATGCCTCAGTTAATTTATAACTGAAGGTAGATAAATATCCATTCTGCCAGCTAGGTGGCAATGGAATCTAGTGTCACACTGTGCAAAGTAATAGCTGTACAGATACAACAATAATTTCATTCAATACTTTTCACTACAATACATTTGTCTTTATTTTGAAAGCATGTGAAGTTTCCCATCTTTATACTCGTCTGATACTCAGGTTGAAGTTCTTCCAGTCATCCTCTGGTGGTCATGTGACTGTAACATCAACATCAGGCAAGATTCTTCACAGCTTGTCTGGCTTGTCACACCCCATACCAAGGTTGATACTATCTGCTGTGAAGGGCCATCTTGAAGGCTACAGTGATGGTGGTTTGAGAACAGCACTTCTCTTACTAAGGTGCCTATTAACCTACATGTAATTGCATTTCATCTATCAACACATACAACACATTGCATCCATCCATGAAGCGTAACAAATTAAGCACACAGTTTTACTTTTCAAACGTTTCAACAACACGCACCATGACTGGTACAAAGGAATTTTAAAAGAAAGATTTGTCGCGTAAGATTTTAAATTTACATTTATCGATGACATAATTTTTTATAATATCAATTATTAAATTCTTGAATTTATGAATTTACTTCCATTTTCAACAATGTAATATTGTTATATTTTTTATTGTAAAAAAATCATTTTAATTTTATGTACTTACATTTTAGCTAGGTTGTATTTTCTTTGTTTACTTGTTTATCAATTAATTTATATTTATGTTACTTACTTTAAGAGTGGGCTTCCTGCGAGGTAGGTTTATGGCTAAGCGCAGTTGGTATTATAAATATAGAATTGTCTTTAACCTACATTGAAAGTTTTGTCTGTTATGTAACACATGCAAAAATGTTAAATTATATTTCTCTTTCAAAGATGAAACTAGTAAGATGAAAGCCCCATATTTGGTACAGAACATGTAAAAAAAATGTAATGTAGTTGGAATGATTGCCACAACAACTTGCTCACACCTTGGGTTTAACACCTTAAAAAAAGGTGGAAAGAAACGCTTTGAAAGTAGAGAGTTGTATGAGACCTCATATAATCTTGCAATAATTATAGTCAGGGACCAAATCTTCTAGTTTATCTTTTTTTGTAGAATACTGTTACTGATAATTGTAGAGGTGTGCATAGATTTATTGATCCTTATTGTTTCTCTGTTATAGTCTGATACAGTCATCCCTTGATCTGCCTGTCCCAAGAGCCCTCATCACTCAGATCAGTCAACATTCACTGTAAGTCATTACCAGTCACCTACAGTCATGTCGATGGAAAATGAACATTGATATTGGTAACATGAAGACCATGCTGTCCATTGTAAACAGCATAATTGGAACAAAGCCTGTTTGTCGTCTTAGTGAATCTGACAAACAGTATTTAAGTGTGCTCGTCATCAAGGTACAGGATTTAATATTTTTTGTGTGTTTATCTGGCGGTGGATACATGTTCAAGGTGCCAATGCACTCACTTGAGAGCAGCTTCGCCTAAATATCAACTAGACTTGGAAATAGCGAAAAAATCGAATTTCTTCAAACTCGCCCAGAATGAAGCCCTACGGGCACTAGTTACAAAAATATCGTTTTAAGTTCGATAAATCAATAATTATTTTTTTCCGCAATTTTTTCGTTTCGATGCCCCAAATCGGCCAAAATCCATCGAAAATGAGCGGCATATTCAGAGGCTCGTAAACTCAAAAGCAAAAATCTTCATTACAAACTGATTACACGTCGTATTTGTACTTCCTTTCTTGTCTATTTAGAGCTAAATAGATCGTGATTTGATTAGAACTTAAATATTTGACGAATTTTTTAAGTTAACGACCCAAGACAGCTTTACAAGAGGTCTACATTTAGCCTATTTTCAAATGCTAAAAAGGCGTTCTGGTACACGGCTTTTCCCGAAATGACTAGTTTGGTCTGAAAGAGCATTGTTTCTTCTTCAAATTACTGAAATAAGATTTTTGGGTAAATAAAATCGTGAGCGCTGAGATAGCGAACCAAATGCAGCACTTCGTCCTGAAAACGTGACCTTTGACCCAAACGTAACGAAACCAATTACTGCAAGAAAACCCGGAAGAAAAGCAAACGTTCCGTTATTTTGAAACAATTTCTAGTGATATCTCCCCGAAACCATGATTGCAAGAAACTATTTCCAGATATGAAATCTTGCAGGGTCAAAGACGGAGCTAAAGGGCGCATTTTGACACAATAACTTTGTTTGCCGAGAATTGAATTGCAGTCAATTCCAGTGAAATTTGCAAACTTGACGTATGTTAGCCGATACTTACCTGAATATTTATATTAATAGAAGAGTCGTCTTCTTGGATTAACCTTCAAAAGAGGCTGGACCCAGATTTGGAAACCTCTAAAAGAAGAAATGTTTAATATTCCGTGACCTACCCGATGCTATAGATTCCATGCACATGCCAACCGCATGTTTGTCGTAAAACCAACTGAACTCCACTGACAGTTTCCATGGGCAACCCCAAAATAAACAATCCCCAAAAATGTAAAGTGAAATTGGCTGTCTTCATGAACAGTTAGAAGCTAGAGTCAAGTTCTAATGCCTTTAAAAAGTGCTTGATTTTATTTGTTTGCGTCGACTTTGTTCACTACTCTCACGTTCGAAAGCCGCGAATCGGTCACGCCAAAACAGTGGAGACCGTGCAGACTGCAGACACTTGTTTGGGCTTTTCATTGTGACTCCTTCTTTTGGGTCTAGTTACAAAATAGTGTTAAATATATCTGAAAGTTCGTCATTTATCCACAGGCTGCACAAGCGCAGTATTTGACTTTTGATTCAATAGACAAACGCGTACAAGACTTTGTATCGGAAACTTACTCAGTCTGCACGGTCTGCAGTGTTTTGGCGTGACCGATACTACGCAGTATTCGAACGTGACAGTAACGACTGAGTGAACAAAGTAGAATCAAGCTTTTTTAAAAGGTAATGGAACTTGACTCTAGCTTCTAACTGTTCATGAAGACAGCCAATTTCACTTTACATTTTTGGGGATTGTTTATTTTGGGGTTGCCCATGGAAACTGTCAGTGGAGTTCAGTTGGTTTTACGACAAACATGCGGTTGGCATGTGCATGGAATCTATAGCATCGGGTAGGTCACGGAATATTAAACATTTCTTCTTTTAGAGGTTTCCAAATCTGGGTCCAGCCTCTTTTGAAGGTTAATCCAAGAAGACGACTCTTCTATTAATATAAATATTCAGGTAAGTATCGGCTAACATACGTCAAGTTTGCAAATTTCACTGGAATTGACTGCAATTCAATTCTCGGCAAACAAAGTTATTGTGTCAAAATGCGCCCTTTAGCTCCGTCTTTGACCCTGCAAGATTTCATATCTGGAAATAGTTTCTTGCAATCATGGTTTCGGGGAGATATCACTAGAAATTGTTTCAAAATAACGGAACGTTTGCTTTTCTTCCGGGTTTTCTTGCAGTAATTGGTTTCGTTACGTTTGGGTCAAAGGTCACGTTTTCAGGACGAAGTGCTGCATTTGGTTCGCTATCTCAGCGCTCACGATTTTATTTACCCAAAAATCTTATTTCAGTAATTTGAAGAAGAAACAATGCTCTTTCAGACCAAACTAGTCATTTCGGGAAAAGCCGTGTACCAGAACGCCTTTTTAGCATTTGAAAATAGGCTAAATGTAGACCTCTTGTAAAGCTGTCTTGGGTCGTTAACTTAAAAAATTCGTCAAATATTTAAGTTCTAATCAAATCACGATCTATTTAGCTCTAAATAGACAAGAAAGGAAGTACAAATACGACGTGTAATCAGTTTGTAATGAAGATTTTTGCTTTTGAGTTTACGAGCCTCTGAATATGCCGCTCATTTTCGATGGATTTTGGCCGATTTGGGGCATCGAAACGAAAAAATTGCGGAAAAAAATAATTATTGATTTATCGAACTTAAAACGATATTTTTGTAACTAGTGCCCGTAGGGCTTCATTCTGGGCGAGTTTGAAGAAATTCGATTTTTTCGCTATTTCCAAGTCTAGTTGATATTTAGGCGAAGCTGCTCTTAATTATCTTTATTTGCGGATTCTGACGTTAGAAAGGCATTGAGCGATAATCCTGTGTGTTCGTTTAATGCTTAATCAGTGAATAGTTCCAACGCGAAACAAGATATACCTAACTGATGACCTAAAATGACCACTTTCCATATTAGAATGGTATGTTTCTTGGAAGCAATGTACAATGGAATGAAATTGACCTTTCCTGATTTTTGCATCTTATAACTTTTTGCTGTGAGGTGTTTCGTTCCCAATTTTTATAGCCGGTTTTTTCATGAACCACCACAAGACAATTTCAATCTTCATAGCAAGTCAATTGCGTGCATTCTATATTTTAATTTAGGTTTTCGGCTCACCTATATGCAATCTTGTATTCTTCAAAAACCCACAAATGGTTGTCAATAACAGCTTAAATTAAAATTTTCCGCGCATAGAAGACACTGTAACAATAGGTTATCTGTCACATTAGCAAGAGCAATGTTTGTACATTATATTAGTTTTTCAGAGAGCGGAGGCACGTTTTCATAAAATGAAAAGTAATTGCGTACAGACGCTAATTTTCCAACCTTTTAATGTAAAACATAGGGATGTAAAACTAGGATGGTAAAGCAAAAAACCAGGGCATACTAATCTGCATTTTCTAATCTGTCGATACAGAGGAAAACTTTGAACGTAAGAGAACGCTGACAATCCTAACATGGAAACATCTACAAGTCTCCTTTCTTGTCTTTCGTGACCCATCGTTGATCAGATAGCGGCAAATTTGTGTCATAACCTGCATTTCCTTGTCATTTACGGTACCAAATAGACACCAGCACGGTTTAAAATTAACTCGGTTTGATTCGCTAACCTCTGACGCATTTCCTCGACTGAACAAGACTGACAGGCACATCGCGTTCACACACCAATAATAGAGAATAAATATAACAGGCCCGAGTCCAACTGCACTACCTGGTGGTTCTTGTGACCCGAATAAACAGTTCCTGTTTTCAAAACCAAGGAGAAACATTTCAGAAAGATCCACATTGTGAACTCCCTTAAATCTGTTAGGCGTCACGCCTTCCTAAAATCAATCGGTAAACAAACCTTTTGAAGAATCCTCAAAATGAATTTAGGATAGGCCTCGATCATTATCAATTTGCGGTTTGTTTTACGCGACAGCAAAAAAAAGGCGAGAGGAAACTGAGGATACTTTTCGTTTCAACATGTCTTTCTTTCTCACGTCAGAATTTGCAAATTAAAGGTAACTTTAAAAATACCTTGGTGGAAGACACGCTGTTATTTGAGCGCCAATATATAACATTTGGCTTTAAGTAGTTAAAAATGTTCGGTGTGTAGCCAGGCATGTTAAAAATTGGTAAAAAAGGAAAGGAATTAAATGGTTGTCACTGGCTAAAACTATGGTTATCGGACGTTTCGGCCACTACTGTTGCCTTCTTCAGCAAAAGATGGAAAATGCAAATGTTAAACGGCGTCCTGCTAGAATATGTAATAGATGTGTGATAAAACTAAATGAGCAAATGTCTCTAGAGTATTCTTAATGAGTGTAAAAATTCTTAATGCCATTGTACACGTTCGGTAGCGCTATGTGTTCGTTTATAGCGTTCCTGTCTCGCACGGAATGCCAAGCTTCAAGAATTAGTCTTTGTTTCCATACTGATGATCTGTCGACAATTTCAACGTTCTCCAAATCTATTTGGTGACCGTTGAGCATATGGTGTTTGGCCAATAAAGAGTTTTCGTCCACTGTTGCTATAGCCTTTGCGTGTTCTTTCATACGTGTTTTTAACGCGCGTGATGACTAACCAACATAAACACAGTCACAATCTTTACATTTGATCTTGTAAACAATGCCTCTGGAAGCCTCTTTCTCGATCTTGTCTTTAGGTTTTTTGAGTATGTTCGAGATGGTACGAATAGGTTTATGGGCGACCTTGACATTGAAACCTCGAAGAACGTTTGCGACTCTTTCGGAAAAACCTTTGGCGTAGGGGAGGATGACAAAACCACGATGGTCGGTATCATTCGTTTCTTGTTGTCTACTCAGTTGGCGGCCATTGTGAATGAAATTTGCAGGGTAGTTATTAGTGGCAAGGGCTTTCGTTACTCGTTTAGTTTCCCGTGAAACTTCCTCCTCCGTGGAAGGAATGTTCCTTGCGCGATCCATGAGAGTGCGCACGACCGAGTGTTTATGCTGAGGATGGTGGTGTGATTTGAAATCAAGGTAACGGTCGGTGTTAGTAGCTTTCCTGTAAACAGACACAGCGATCGAGCCATCTTCTTGTCTGGTTGTTTTTGTGTAGACACAGGCAATGGAACCTTCTGATTCTATCTCGATTGTAAATTTGATGTGAGGGTTGATGGAATTGAGATGTGAGTGGAATTCATCTACGTGCTCTCTTTTAACACATACGTGGCTGTCATCTACGTATCTAAACCACCATTTAGGAGGGTTAGGGGTCGATGAGAGAGCCTTTTCTTCGACATGTTCCATGACGAGATTGGCCAAGATGGCGCTGACTGGGGATCCCATCGGACAACCGAAAATTTGTTGGTAATGGTTATCACACATCTATTTCATATTCTAGCAGGACGCCGTTTAACATTTGCATTTTCCATCTTTTGCTGAAGAAGGCAACAGTAGTGGCCGAAACGTCCGATAACCATATTTTTAGCCAGTGAAAACCATTTAATTCCTTTCCTTTTTTACCAATTTTTTTGGCTTTAAGTACCTTCGTATCGTTTCAAAGCGAAGGAAAACCTCCAATGCTGTGGGGATGCCATCCTTGATATTTTAATATCACTGAATATTCAATACTGATCAAAGAAGCAAAGGAGCTTTTGCCCTCGCTATGTTTTAATAATCCTTACCAAACCTAACACTATTTTAAATGTATTTAAATACTATTTTTAAAAACTGTTTTAAACCTATTTTATGAAATAGATTAAAAACAGGGCGAAAAGTGTATTTTTAACGTAGTTTTCGACTGCTTTTAATGGTGTTTAAACCTGTTTAAAACACTATTGAAACAAAGTTTGAAATGTATTTTGAAAAGCTTTTAAAAATACAGTTAAAATTCCAAAACTCGAAATCCTTTGCTAAGTTTAAAAATATAATTAAAATAGTCTGTAACTACTTTAAAAATCTCTCGAGGAACACAGCATTCGGAATAAAAACAGGGCACAAATCGTTTTAAAAACAGCTTTTAATCTGCAAGACTATTTTTAAACTAGTTTAAATGATAATTTTAAAAGTATTTTGTACAAAATACAGTACCGCTCAAAAGTAAGTTACCACCTCTCGTCTCGTTTCTCTCGAGACGTTTCTCGTTTCTCGCGAGCTGCGTCTCGTTTCTCTCGAGAATCACTGAAGCGTTTAGTATGGCGTATATTAAGCGTAAGAAACCGGTTACGGGTAACGATTACCGCTCTGCAGTTCGTTGTCAAATCGATGGGACCGTCCAACATAAAATATGCATCGATCGTTTGCTCGATTCATACCGAACAAAGGTAATATCGAACATCGAACGTAACTACAAGTAGAGTTACATGCGTTTCAATTCGTGCGACCACGGGGGCAAAGAGTTGATTTTGCGAATCTTGCCCACTCTGAATGATTCAGTTACCTACATTTGCTCGCTCTGCAATAATCGCTAATTCAAACAAACATTTAATTTTGCGTAGAAGAAAAACGTTCCGGCTTTCGGCATGCGCCAGCGAGTCAATTGTGAATGGGAGTCATGAAAGCGTCACGGAAATTGTTGAAAAAATGAGATTTTCGGTTCTATTTGGCATAAATCGTTCATTCAAACGCTGAAATACGATATCTTTGAAGACAGGAGTTTTTATCAAGGTTTCTGAGATGCGCCGTTTACATTACATGTAGTTTTAAATTTTTCTGCCAGCGCGAGTTTTGTCTAGCGGCACGCGTCGACAAGTCGACAACATAATGAACTTTTATTGTTCTCCGAAACGTCAAGGCAAACACTAAAAATATATTTCCAGTTCTATTTGGCATAAATCGTTTATTCAAACGGCAAAATACTATATCTTTGACAACAGGAGTTTCTAATAATGTTTATGTGATGCGACGTTTTCATTAACTCGATGTTTTTGCAAGGGAAAGTTCCGTCTAGCGGGATTTAATACGCAAATGAAGTTTGTTTTGCAAAGCATCGCGGCAAAAACATCGCCGGTTCTATTTGATATAGCATTTTTACGAGTATGAATAAAAAGTTAGTCGAGGTTTCATGATCAAAGCGTGGTTTAGCATGTTCACGAGTAATGATAATCGAGGTTTCATGTTCAAAGCGTGGTTTAGCATGTTCACAAGTTTGAATAAAATGGTAATCGAGGTTTCATGATCAAAGCGTGGTGTCGCATGTTCACAAGTTTGAATAAATGTTAGTTGAAGTTTCATGATCAAAGTGTGGTGTCGCATGTGTTCACAAGTTTGAATAAAATGTTAGAGGTTTGATGTGGCAAAAAGCGTGTGAACACAAATATGGATAAAAAGTTGGTCGAGGCTCAGTGATTAAAGTGTGTGTTCAAAAGGTAGTGGAGATTCCTTATGTTTACAAAGCGTGTGTTCTCAAGCGTACACAAGTATGATAAAAAGTTAGTCAACTCGGATTTCATGCGCAAAGCGAGCGTTCACAAGTTTGAATAAATTAGTTATTCGAATGTAAAGTGAAGTGAAGTATGATCAAAGCGTGGCGTGCTCACAACTTTTGAATAAAAAGTTCGAGGCTTATGTGCAAAGCGTGTGTTCGCAAGTTTGAATATTAAATTATTCGACGGAACACTTAGCGTCGTTTCGTATGTTCGCAATCTTTGGATAAAAAGTTCGTCGAGTTTCCCGACAAATCAGTTGGGAGCGATAGTTGGCAAAACATAGGCGGCGCTGCTGTGTTGACTTAGTGATCGCGATCGCGGCTTCAACTTCCAACATGTAGATCGGGTGACAAAACTCCACATGTTGTTTCATGAACACTACATTTTGATTACCAACTGTATGAATCACGTTTAGGGTTGCGAACAACCTTGTTTTTTTAAGATCTATACAAACAAGAGAATTAATACAACTGTAAAACATATTTGTAAACACGAGCGACTAACTTGCCGACGATTCACATACCTTCTACTTTTATCGTGCATGTATTTACAAAAACTAAACGTTAAGCAAGTCTGGCTGGAATAAAAAAAGGTTTGGCCGATGTATATGAAACAATACTGGAGGCTTGGGAATTTACATTGTATAATACACACATGGTACACACGCACTGCTGATGAGAATGATAATCGTGTCTACCGCGCTAATCGATACGATAGGATACAGACGTCTTATTAACAAAACAGGTTTCCAATACCGACGAATGCGTAGCATTGGTACTTCCACTGCACTCGCGAGAAACGAGACGCGTCTCGCGAAACGGTGGTAACTTACTTTTGAGCGGTACTGTAGGTTTAAAATAGGTGCAAAATTATATTTTTAACATATTTTTCGACTGATTTTAAAGGTGTTAAAACCTGTTTAAAACACTATTGAAATCCACTGTCTCAAAACATATTTCAATAGTACTTTAAACAGTTTAAAAATTAAAGTGGATCATACATGAAAAAAAATATATCAAATACAATATAAATGTATGAAAATAGCTTTAAAATAGTCTAGAAATGGCATACAGTAATATAGTATAAAACAGCATAAAAATAGCACAAAATAGTATAAAAACAGTATGAAAATACTGTAAAAATAGTATAAAAATAGCATTAAAATAGTTCAAAACAGCATAACAATAGTGCCAAAAAAATCTTAAACTTACATGTAACTTTGCTCTAGCTGTGAACAACACATGACATGCTAGAAGTAAGTGTAGGGCAAACTCAAGCTTGATGGGGGTGCTTGGCTCTACTTCTTTCTTTACTTGTATAATCAATGTATGTAGCTCTACACTTACTGTATCTGTATATGAAAAGCTGTAATAACACTTGAGCCTGCGATAATATTTTTTTTGTCTACTGTACACGTATAAAAGGCTAAAAGTTACTACAGTTTTAAAAACCAAAACATTTTTGAGTGTACGGCCATCATCAGTGGTACATAGTTTCTTTGTTAAGAAGAATTGCAAACAATGTAAAGGAGTCAAAGGAACATGCATGTATCAATACCAATTGAGAACTTGAGGCTAAGGGTCCATTACTTAGTATAAAACATCTTCTATATCACTCATTTTAAGACTAAATACAGGTTATTTACTTGTACTGGTATGCTATGTCTGCAGGGCTGTCATTAAGGGTTGTAAGCCGTAACACCTGTTATGGCTGAGTATGCTTGATTTTCCCTTGATGCTACAGGTGAAATTCCCTGTTGTTTAGAGAAATCACCCACAAAGTAACAAATTTGCTATAAGTGTGGAGAATAAGGCTACAGGTGACTAAAAAATTAATGACAACCCTGGTCTGTACATGGGAACTATATACATTGTAAACGTACATGCAGTACATGCATCAATCACTTCTAATCAAGGGAACCCTTAGGCCAATTTAGAGGGTACAACTCATTATGTGTGACTTTTGTAAATTTAGTAGGTGATGATCATGTTGTGCAAAGGTTTTGTTCATCTTTCATCACTGAGCAATGTCTGAGGCTGCAACTAAATCCTGCATCATTTATGTGGTCCATGTTACAGTTGCAAGCAAGTTGTGGGTTTGATTTTGAGTCATGGACTTGTTTTATGTACATGTACAAGTGCATGTAGCAATTAAAGCTGTACCATCTTATTGGGCCTACAGATATTCAGACTATGAGTAGTCCCGGCCTCTTTTGCTTAGACTATTGTGTGTGATGCAAATGAAAACAGCGAGAAAAATATGTTGATTTTCTTTTGTGTCACGCATGATACATAGACTAAGGGCCTCTTCGTATGAGCGAGGTAACTGGCCAAGTGCTGTGTTGCAAAAGCGAAGCTATTTTGCCTAAAAAGTTTCGTCCTGGTTACCCGAGCTGGAGCGTTCATATGGGAAAATTTTCATCCTTTTACGAAGGAAAGAGTGGCCAGGTGAGATCTCAGAAAATGAGCCAGGCTGGTTGACCGGGCTCATATGAAGAGGCCCTAAGCCAAAGAGGGAATACTTGTAGTCTTAGCAAGCAGGGCAGGGAAAAACCACGTCCCATTGCCTGGGGCAAGTAAATTTTGCTCTTGGGCAAGTGAAAATGGAAGTTTGGAGGTCTGGTCAGGTGGGCAAGTAAAATTAGCCTCAGTACATATAATCTTGTGAATGATAATTTCCAATCAAAGCCTATTTCAAAACTTAAGACTGCAAGATGAGCAAAACAGTGAGTTGAAAGCATGGATTAATTTAAAATCCAAGCATACTTTGTATCTGACACAACAATTGTCACTGTTGGTAGTTTCTTTCACCTAGTTTCATAGTGCCAGTAAACTCATTTTGTTATAGTCTATCACTGAATATAGACAGCAACTAGTAAATGATGTAGTTGATAAGGCATGAACCCTACATGCCCATTGGGCATTAGTAATATTTTAGTGGAGCCAACTGAAAACCAAAATATACTGGCCCACTGGGCAGCTAGATTTCATTTTTTTTTTTTCTGGCCCTGGCAAGATAAAGCTTAAAAAACCAAAACCACTTGCAGTAAGTTATAGGGAACCCAAGCTGTCACAAGTCAAGGTCATGTGCAATTTGAGGTAAAGTTTTACAAAGACCACAGTATTCAATCATGAAAGAATTAATTAATGCATACCATGTTCCCCTTGAAATAAACTTTGTAGCCGCAGTGTATGTAATATATGATCGATAATATTATTATTTACAAGTTAACAAAAATTATCCCATCAAGTTGTAAGGTTCATTCATTTCCAACAAGAAACAACTGTACTTTCACTGATGTGGCATGACTGTAGTAGCTGCATATAGCTTCCTTTCTAACCCTAAATTTAGTTATTTCCTCCTTTAAAAATTTACCAATGATTGCAGAATTGCAGCAATAACTTTGTAACCAGAAGGCAGTTGAAAGACCCCTATCAAACTCACAGAGACTTTGGCCCTAACAGGGCAGCACCACTCTCCATCTCCTGTTTCTCAAAGCTGAAAATAAAAACAAAATTATTTACTGCATTGTTTAGTTATTGCAGGGTTTAATATTTTAGCCTCCATGTATGTTTTGTTATCATGTTAAGTCTATAAAGTTGCCTTTCCACTTGAAGAAAAACAAACTGTTTGATTCAACTTCCACAGCTCGCACTTTAATTTCCCTACGAAGAGATCGATCAGTTTATGCCATGTCAAGATAGTAAAATGATCACAATGGATGAGTAATTTACGGCTGCACAAAAATGGCATACACAGTTGCAAACATATAACTGCCATATAACCGATCATACATGTATATAGAACAGTACCTAATTATGTAGACTGCACGAAGAACAATTCAAAATTCAGAGGATCTATGTTTCACAGGCAATCATCTAATTCGATAAAACAGCTGATGTGGTTACAGATATGTTACATGTATTTACATGTGCATGCATCTTTTCGAATGAAAGACACACCAAGACAGAAGATGGTCGGCTTACCTCCATTTCCTTGAGACATTACCAAGTTGAAGTCTATCAGAAAGATAAATCATGGTCGCTGCACCCACGAGTCATATGATTCGGTTCGGTCCCTTAACTTTTCGTCCAGTAAAAGGTAAAAAAACAAACAAATGAACTGTTGCACTGGTTTTAAACGACTGGAACGAAACCTCCGTTTTACACAGCCATTTTGAAATGGAAACAAGTCACGTGGTCATTCACATGATGTTTCATGCAATCACAGCTGACAAAAATGCTCGCATCAGAGTATTGCACCGGCGGGTCAGCGGAAAATCGACCGGAAAATCCGTTTGCGCCAAAAGTTACGACCGCCAAAACGAAGCAAGAGGATCGCATCGATCGCCACATTGGATATAGTTCTTAGCCCAGGATTTTTAACGGTACGGTATCTGTTTATTTTATCTGCTTAAACTTCATTTTTTTGTTTACAACCCTCGTAACTTTTTCAAGCGTATTCTCAGGTATTTTACATTGAGACATACGCGGGTAATGCTTGGCGATTTCTTGGTTGGATGCGCCAAATGTTTATTCATAAAAGAAGCTTTCTCTTAGATGCATGGCTTTGCTCCAGACGTAACTAATCACGTACCAAATGGAACGTTCGATTAAACGAACTTTATCGAAATCAATCGAACTTAATCGAACGATTGGGTCCGAACACTCGAACAACAAAATTGGGACATTCGAATGAATGGAATCGTACTTTGTTGTCGTGAAAGAATGTGTTGTACACATGTTCATGTATTGAGTAATTGCATGCTATAACACATGAAATCCAAGCCTGCCATGGACAGTCGAATCCTTGCATTTTGGTTGCGACGTTAGGTGTCACTCAACCTGTATTCGTCCTATTGTTTCTATCGTTAATTTTACTTTAATTATTTTCATTCTTCTCTATTATGGGTGTAGATTTCTTGGCAAAAATGATATTCACACAAAGGGGCTCTGGAAAATGGTTGAAGGGCCTAGTGATAGGGACTTTTCCCAATGCACATGTTAGTTTTGACCTTCAGTGGGGGATAGACAAGCATTCAGTGTAGTTCAAATTCAACAAATTTTTGATTAGATGAATGCACTATATTTATGTGGTAGGTTGATATATTTCCAAAAAATATGGCTAAGCACAACCAAGGTTCAGGAAGAAGAAATTACCTGGCAAGAAGAAGAAAAAATAATGAAAGACAAGAGGACAAAGTAATAAGAGAAGGATGAAAACACAGAAAACTACATGTAGCTGAAGTATTTCATTCTTTGCAAGAAACTGAAGCAGATGAAACAATTAAGTTGGGAAAGATTTGCGGAACCAGTGTGATTTACCACCAAGGCATTTTTATGTGGTCCAGTGAGGGTTCTTTATTCGCTTTTGCTTGTAACATTTTCAAGAAACAGAGTAAATTTAACCAGTTACAGAATAGCCCACTAGGACATGAATGAATGGGTAAGTGGATAATGCAGTTGATTCATGTACATAATTAATAATGAAATGTTCCAAGTCTTGGTTCGGTAGTTGTTGTTCGCGAGATCTTGAAGCTTGTGCTCTAGTTTGCAAGATGGCATCCAAGCAAATGCGCAAAGGCCTCTAGGTGTTCTGAAATGTTATTGTTGACAACTGAAAAATAAAACTTTTTATCATTCTGTGCATTTTGTCTTCCTTTTCATTGGCTGAGAGCCCACCAAGTGACGTGTAAATAACTGCCTACAAATAATGATCTGCTCATGCATAGTGCCGTGTAAATGTGTTTGCTGCAAATAATATTGAATTTTCCTCTCATGCGTAATTGAAACCAAGCTCTCAGGTGAAATAATTTAAATGGCAGATCGCTTCGCTGAGCTGTCAGAGAGTGATTTAAATGTGAAACCAAACTGGGTGGTCACAGATCAATTATTTGCCTCAGCCTTCAGCTTCGGGAAATAATTGATCTGCTTGCCACTGACAAATCATGATCTTTTGCTCAACCTCATCCAATAATAATTATTATTCACAGTTATTGTGGAACCGGTGTTTTTTGCCAGCTTGCTGTGATGTTAGTAGTGAATGCCTCTTGTTAACAGATCCGAGCACAGACTCTCATAATATTAGCCTGGTCACAGCATCTGTCATTGAAACCAACCACTAAATTCAACATAAGTCTGCTCATAACAGACTGGAACAACAACTTTTATCATTAACAACTGTTTAGACAAAAAAAAATGGATTTCCTACATTGTTAACAATAATGACTAAACTGTTGTACACAAATATTAGTTCAAACCACTTTTGACTTCAAAATTTAATGACTGTGAAATCTGGAAAACTGTAACTGCTCATATGGGAAACAGGAAAAAAAGAATTGTTTGAGAGAACAAAAAAAAAGGAATTTGGTTGTGAGATCTTGATTTTGGTGTACTTTGTGAGTGACAGCACTTTTGCAAGATCTTGAAGCATGTATACCATGATGAGGGACCACAATAAATAACTGGCTGATTACTACAAGCAATTTTCTTTTTCATATTCAGTGGTTGTCATTTCTTGTGATTTGTTTTGAGATCTTTCACGTGCACACTGTGAGTGGGACACTTTCTGCCAAAATTACATGTATGTAAATTATGTAATCTTGAAGCACGTACATGATGACTGACCACAATCAATAATTTGCTAATTACTGCAAGCTAGTTACATGTACCTTGAAATTTTCTTTTTAATATTGAGTAGATGTGATTTTTTTGTGATTTGATTGTGAGATCTTAATTCTGGTCTACTTTGTGAGTGATGGCATGTTTTGCCATTAGGAGTAGCCCCAATCAGTAATAAGTAATGTCAACCAATTACTTGGATCAATTTTCCTTGAGTTAGTAGTTGCTGCTTTCAGAGATTTGATTGCTCCTGGTAAATTTTTAAAGTGATGACACTTTTGATAGAACTTATATATTGTGCATGTACATGCGGCTTAGCACATGCTCTCAACCTGAACCTCATTTGTGAACAAACATGGCATCTGTGACCATGTCCTTTTAGAGAAGACTGGGATTTACTTTAACGCCTGTCGAAAAACTCCTCTGGGAAGTCCTGGAGTTGTTCAGTCTTTGCCTGCCATTTTGGTTATAAACAGTGCTTGATACTTCGAAAAAAAAGAAAGACAGGAATACATGTACATGCAGGGCAGCAAGAGAGTGCTATTTTGCGAAAAGGTTTGTTTGTCCACAGATTCATGTTTTTGGCTTGGCTAAATTTTTGATTGATTTTGATATTGAGAGAGTCTTAAAAGCTTACACACTAAAGCAGTTTTCAAAAAGGGGATGCAAATTATGTTGATTGAATTATAAATTTCCATTGGGCTAGATTTATAAATAGTGCAAAAATAGTGTATTTAAAATCTGTTTTTAAGATAGACATTATTGTCATTATTTAAAACTACTATTTAAATAGTATACTCGCCTGATTAAAACTTAAAATATGTTTAAAACAGACTGTTTTGGTTGTATTTTAAAGCTTATAATATGAATTGCTATCTCAAATAGGTTTTAAACTTCCTATTTAAAACATATTTCATGTTCTTGGCATGTCAACTACATTTTAAATATCCTATTTAAAGACTATTTTAACACTGAAAATTTGTAAAATACTTTTTAAACCTACGGCCATTGCCAACATAACTTTCAAAACAGGGTTTAACTAGAATTTTTAAACTGTTTGAACGAAATTTTTGTGGCCATAGTATTAAAATAGATTTTAAATCCCCTATTTAAACCCTGTTTTGAGCTCAAACTACGTTAAAAACAGAGTGAAAATCATTCCAATATCATGAAGTAGGTTTTAACTATACTTGAAATACATTACAAACAAGAAGCAAAATTTTGAATTTTGTACAAAATAGCACAAAAATACCCTGTAGTGACTTCAAAATACTGTTTAAATCGTCAAAATACGTTCAAAACAGTTTAAAATCAGTTTAAAAATACAGCTGTTTTGGTAAGGGAGAGGAAAACATGGCCACGGCGTATTTGGATATCTGACCTAATTTGCAATTTTATTTCTCCGTTTTCTACTTAGATTTAATTTCGATTGAGAAGCTATATCAAACACTTAAGGCAGCGTTAAACCAAATTTCTAACACCTCGAAGTTTGTCAAAAATACTTCATTGCGCGTCGTTTTTTCAACTCTCTTTTCGGTGTTTGGAAATGTGGTCAAACACAGTCTTGCGTCTTTCGGTATATTATTAAATCCCCGGATTCAAAGGAGCTAACCTGTTTTCAAGCAAACCGGGACAGGAGGTCCAGGACAGCTGAGGCTGTCACTAAAAACATATCAAGTGAAAGCTAATGAGCAAAAACAGTTAATTTATATTATGATAAAAGTTAGGACTTTGAGCAGTAGACAAAAATAATCAAAAGGTTTTTAAAACGTAAACGTGTTTCTTAAAAGATCGTTCTTTTCTGCGCTTAATTGAAATAAAGGTGCCAAGTCTTTTGCGGAGCAAGTCACTATCTGAACCATAATTACAATGCTTGTTCAGGAAAAGCCATCTGTTTTCTTTTAAGTTGTTTTTCGGTTAACAAAACAAATCGTCTTCAGTTTTTAAATGATATAGATATTAATTTTAAATGCACTTTACACAACTTACTATGGCCATTTCGAAAAATAAATGGAGTCCAAATCCCACCTTTCTATGTTGTCCAAATTCAAATTGAAATTCAACTTGTTTTTCAATTTTTCTATATTCAATTGAAATTCAAATTCAAGTTTAACACCTTTTTAAACTGACATTTTGATGAAAAATGCAAAATTAGAACGTCAAATTTGGCATATGAACGACTAAAACGTACCTTAGATTGAGTTTTACTTCACTAGGTATTTTCGTTTCTCTGGCAAAAGTGAAGCGCAAAACGGAAAATGAGTCATTTATTAAAACAAAAGTGTCAAAAAAATCATCTAGTGTACTTATTGATCTAGACGGGAAGTAGTAATAAAGCACTTAAACAAGCCGTCTACACCTTTTCAGATCAAACCGCTTCGTGCTCAGTTCAACTTCACTGTAATACAACTCGGTGCTCTTTTTCAAAGTCCAAGCTGTGTAATGAATGAAGCTGGCCCACTCTACTCATCGTTCATCGTTAATTGTGTGTTGAACGCCTTCTCAGCCTACACCGCCACCATGTTGAACATTTTAACAATCCATGCGATGAGAAAAACTTGGTCGTTACCAAAGCCTTTGAAAACGTTGCTGCTTAGTCTTGCTGTTTCTGATCTTGGAGTTGGTTTACTGGCTCAACCTTTGCACGTCGTATGGATAGTCAATCCTACTAATTCCACTAGAATCGCGTTTAGAATCGCATTTTTGTTTGTTAATGCCTCGTTCTTTAGTGTTGTGGCCATAAGTGTGGACAGATTCTTGGCTCTTCATCTTCATCTCAGATATCAGGAACTTGTGACTCACAAGCGTGTTGTTACTGCGGTAATATTAATTTGGGTCTTATGTGTTTCTTTGCCATTAATTTCGATAGTGAGCTCTGAAGAAATCGCGAACATCGTTACCATAACTATATTAGGCTTTTGCTTCATAATGACAGCAGTTGTTTATTGCAGCATTTATTTCACTGTAAAACATCATAGGAACCAAATTCAAGTACAACAAGCACAAGTAGCTCAGAATGCCCAGAATAGCCAAACTGAAAGTGCTGCGAGGCAGAGAAAAGCTGCTGTCAGCACATTCTACGTATTTCTCGTGTTTTTAGTTTGTAATTTGCCAGAGTATTGCGTTGGAGTTGCCCGTCTGATATCTCTGCCAAGTACCGCTTTAACTGGTCTGTATTTTTACTCAGTGACCCTGTTGTTCCTTAATACCTCTCTGAATCCTGTTATTTACTGCTGGAAGATGACACACATTCGACACGCTATGATAGACGTACTGCGAAGTATATTTCCAAGACAAACCCATGTTAACTTGTAGTTACTTGCAGTTCTGTTGTAAAAATAACTATAGAAATGTTGTTGTAACTAACAATTTATCTCGACCAAGAAACTAATTCTTAGTAACTAATTTAGCGTTTTGATAAAACGCAATCCGTGTACGTTCGGTAGAATGATGATGTAAAATTATGTAAAAGTATAAAATATTAATGTTTTTATGTCAGAATAACTACTGGCTTATCCATTGTTTTACTTCGTTGCTTGAAGTGTATTCGTAACCAAGTAAAATAATTTTTTATCTGTTATAAAAAGAAAATGAGTTTTAGAACTGAATATTTTGTTTCCATATTTAAGGTAGTGAGGTAGACATCTCCACATTAGCGCGTCTTCAACAACCAAATGATTTTTCTCGTTGCCAAATTGTGAAACTCTATCTCGTTACAAAGTCGATGCATTCGTAAAAGTTAAACCCAAATTTATCTCCAAAGTACACCGCCGTGATCAGGAGAAATTACGGCTGAAAATCAAGGGAAGATCGAACTACTTATCTTGATCTTCTCTCGATAAAAATACATCATTATTTATAATGCAAAAACTAACCTACATTTTTACTTAACAATGACATCCCGGCGATGTCGAAACGGCGTTTATTGCTTTCCCTCATTTTGTGTTAAAAAATTAAGATAAAGTTGCAAATAGTTCAAAAAAGAATTTTGCGTGTAAAAATTCAAATAACCACCCTAGCCTGCAAGGATGTCTACAATAGTTGCGGAACATTTGATCATCTCAGCTTCATTTATAGAATGCGTGTAAAAATAAACGAAAGACGAAACGGTTCTCCCATAAAACTATCTATTTCCAAATTCGGTTTCTGTCAGTTTTTATTTTAAATACTCATCAACCAAAAGCTACACAACGCTTTTAAAGTAATTGCCGAAAATAAACGCCCCTCACAATTGTAATTTCTATTCTTTTTGAATAGGCTAACTCATGTGAACTAATCGACAATAGTCACCGCTTAACCGTAGAAATAAAACATATCTGTTGTAAAGAGAAACCGAACTAATCGAGCATTTGTTAATCCAGGCTTTAGGTCCCGTCCAAACTAGGCCGGAGCGGAAACTTGAAAACGGAGTTATCACTCCGAAAACGCGACAAATGTTTTCGGTCCACACTACGCTGGAGAAATTTAAAAACGCAACAATCACCGGTCATTTTCAATTTGAGTTTGAGGAAAACTCAGACATAAAAATAACATAATTATAGTAACCACATCGTTTTCGACAAGCTCCCTTTCCAAATGTTTTACCTCCACACTGAAATGCAAAGGCAACGTTTTCAAATCAGTTCCTACCGTTTGCCGACTGAGCGGCGTTTTCGAATTCGAAAGATCCGTTTTGGTGACGGATTAGTGTAGACGGTAGGCCTAACCGTAGAAATAAAGCTGTGTTTACAAATTTGTCCAGAGTAATGTGGACTGGCCTTAGTCTTCATTTAATAATTTCAAATCCTTAATAATTGATTGAAATTAATCAGAGGAAAACATGGCCACGGCGTATTTGGATATCTGACCTAATTTGCAATTTTATTTCTCCGTTTTCTACTTAGATTTAATTTCGATTGAGAAGCTATATCAAACACTTAAGGCAGCATTAAACCAAATTTCTAACACCTCGAAGTTTGTCAAAAATACTCCGCTGCGCGTCGTTTTTTCAACTCTCTTTTCGGTGTTTGGAAATGTGGTCAAACACAGTCTTGCGTCTTTCGATATATTATTAAATCCCGATTCAAAGGAGCTAACTGGTTTTCAGGCAAACCGGGACAGGAGGTCCAGGACAGCTGAGGCTATCACTAAAAACATATCAAGTGAAAGCTAATTAGCAAAAACAGTTACTTTATATCATCCTAAAAGTTAGGACTTTGAACAGTAGACAAAGAGGATCAAAAGTTTTTTAAAACGTGTTTCTTTAAAGATCGTTGTTTTTTGTGTTTATTTGAAATAAAGGTGCCAAGTCTTTTGCGGAGCAAGACACTATCTGAGCCATAAAAAGAAACAATGCTTGTTCAGGAAAAGCCATCTGTTTTCTTTTAAGTTGCCTTTCGGTTAACAAAACAGATCGTCTTCAGTTTTAAATAACATATGTATTAGTTTTAACTGTAATTTACACACCTTACTATGGCTATTTCGAAAACTAAATGGAGTCCAAATCCCACCTTTCTATGTTATCCAAATTCAAATTGAAATTCAACTTTTTTTCCAATTTTTCTATATTCAATTGAAATTCAAATTCAAGATTAACAACTTTTTTTGAACTGACATTTTGATGTAAAATGCAAAATTAGAATGTCAATTTTGGCATATGAACGGCTAAAACGTACCTTAGATTACCATTAGATAGTGTCCAATAATAAAAAACTGAAAACTGAAACTAAGTTCTATTTTCTAGGTATTTTCGTTTCTCTGGCAAAAGTGACGCGCCAAAGGAAATTTAGTCATTAATTCAAACAAAAATGTCAAAAAATCATCTGGTATACGTGTTCATCTGTCCTAGATGGGAATAAGTAATAAACCACTTAAACCAGCCGGCCGTCTATATCTTTTAATCATAAGATCGCTCAGCCCACGGTACAACTTCACTGTACCATCACTCAGGGATTTTTTTTCAAAGTTCAAGCTGTATAATGAATGAAACCGACCCACTCTACTCATCGTACATCGTTAACTGTGTGTTCAATGCTTTCTCAGCCTACACTGCCATCATGTTGAACACTTTAACAATCCACGCGATAAGAAAAACTTCGTCGTTACCAAAGCCTTTAAAAACATTGCTCCTGAGTCTTGCTGTTTCTGATCTTGGTGTTGGTTTACTGGCTCAACCTTTGTACATTGCAAAGATGATGGATCGTACTGATTCCATCGCGATCACGTTTGAAGTTATCCCATTGATATTTACTGTAGCCTCGTTCTTAAGTGTTGTGGCCATAAGTGTAGACAGATTCTTGGCCGTTCATCTTCATCTCAGATATCAGGGACTTGTGACTCACAAGCGTGTTGTTGCTGTGGTGATCTCAATTTGGGTATTGGGTGTTCTTTATTCATTTGTTCCTTTTTTGAGATCAAAACAACTTTTTTACGTGATTATGTTAGTTATTTTGGGGTTTTGTTTCATTATTACTGCATTTGCTAATTGCAGAATTTATTTCACTGTGCGCCATCACTGAAACCAAATTCAAGTCCTTCAAATACAATTGACACAGAATAGCCAAATAGAAAGTGCTGCGAGGCAAAGAAACTCTTCTATCAATACGTTATACGTTTATCTTGTGTTTTTGGTTTGTTGTTTACCACAGTATTGCGTTGCAGTTGCCCTGGTGATATCTACACCAAGTACCACTTTATATGGTCTGTCGCTTTATGCACTGACGCTGTTGTTCCTTAATTCCTCTCTGAATCCTGTTATTTACAGCTGGAAGATGAGACACATTCGACACGCTATGATAGACGTACTGCGAAATATATTTCCAAGACAAACCCAAGCAAACTTGTAGTTACTTGACAGTTCTGTTGTAAAAAAAAACTCTAGAAACGTTGTTATAACTAACAGTTTATCTCGACCAAGAAACTAATTTTTAGTAATTATTTTAGCATAATCCGTGTACATCCGGTAGACTTAAGTCTGTTAATATAAATGATGTGAAAATATAGAATATCAATGTTTTTATGTCAGAATAACTACTGGCTCATCCGTTATTTTACTTCGTTTCTTCTATTTGTAAAACGAAAACGTGTTTTAGAAATATTGTGGTTCGATGTTTAGGGCAGAGGGGCAGGCATCTCCGACATATTCGGAGAAATTTTCGTGCACAGAAACAGACAGCACTAGGAGACCTTTCAAAATCACATTGCGTGTATTAAAATCCCAGTTCTCTTGTAGATTATAAAAGAACACGGCAATAACGCCATTACTACGCGTATTTTAGTCAAAACTTTGGTTTCCTCCAAGCAGCTTTACGCAAAGCAGTTTATTTTCAGATGCACTGTTCCGTGACTAATTGACATGACGCGTAGAAGCAAACAAGCACAAAATATCCTTCAGTTTAATGACGCATGTACTGCTGTCACAAAAATAAATTGTTTTATTATTTATAAATAATTCAATTCATCAAGTATTTTTTCGCATAAATTGAAATAACTATAGCCTGCTGCAAAGGCTGGAATAATTGCCGAACATTTGACCGTTTCAGCTCATTTAGAATGCGCGTACTTCAACACCCACCCCACCCCCCACCTACCGCCCCTGGGCAATCCACGGGTATTTGACTTTTGTCTGTGCCTGGGGAGTAGGGAATTTGACACAAAAGGCCTGCCTGGGGGTGGAGAATTTGGACCTTGCCTGAGTGGGATGGGGATTTTGAAACTTGTCTGGGGGGATGTGGAGTTTGAACCGGAAGTGACAAGTATACACTGTTTTCCTGGAACGACCTGGAAACGATTTAATGAAATGCAAACTGTGAAGGTAACATGACGAGATTCATGAGATTTTGAAATACCTAGTCTCCTCCGCAGCCGCTTTTTTGGATGTCATGCAACGCTTCTGTTGCGTGACATCCCAAAAAACGGCTGCGGAGGACACTATGAAATACCCAACAGGACGTGGGTTCTAATTTCCCGTGACGTCATGGTGCTTGTGCTAATCAGATTACCTATCTGTCATTACCGCACAATTTGTGGGTGTTTGTGGTGTATGACCCGTTTAGCATTTGACAGAATAATTTAATACGGTAAACCAGATCACCAACCATATATAGCCTGGTTAAAAACGTTAAAATAGTTAATATTACAACCAGAGGCTTCGCTGTATATGCATCGCGCGAAATTCGATCAAAGAACCGGTGGCGCGAACTAGAGCATGGCGGAAAATCCACATTCTGTTCGCCTCTATCGATCAAATTCGCGGACCGTCGCTAGATTCGAGCCAAATTTGATTCGCCTTGTCGAGCGAATGGTGTCATAAACCACGAGAGTTCATCGAAAGTGATTCTTTTCCATTTTTCAAAGCTGACATCGCAGAAGTTAATTT
This sequence comes from Orbicella franksi, assembly GCF_964199315.1. NCBI lineage: Eukaryota > Metazoa > Cnidaria > Anthozoa > Scleractinia > Merulinidae > Orbicella > Orbicella franksi. Next base: position 26,620,030 of record NC_138150.1, on the reverse strand, counting down.
TTTTAAGGTCATTCCACTGAAATAGAACCTGTACTGAGATTTTTGTGAAACTTTGCCTATTGATTGTTTATATCATAGGAAATTAAATTTTGAAATAAAAATGAGGGGTCCCCATGTTCGTTTAGGAGCAGCAGCACCTTGTTTATACCCATATAAATCCTTATAATAGCACCATGATTGTAGTCACGATTGCTTGCTAAATTCACGTTTCCGACGATTGTTTTTTGTTCTACACTGAGAATTGGTCCGTATTTATTTTACACAGAGAAATTTATTACTCAATTCAAAACAACAGAAAAAAAATGATAGGTCATCATACTCATTTGCGAGAAAATGACGATTTACCTTTATGGCAAGGTCCAGCCGTAAAGAGAAAGCCACCATTTTTTAATGCGCGCGCGCTAATCACGTGTGAAATTATGCGCAGTAGGGATGCGCAATGCAATACTGGAGAATGACCTTAACTGTCTGATACAAATGGCGGGTTCGTGTATCCATCATGGTCATCGTAGTTTCAATCTTCGAGAAAGAAAGGCACAGTTATTGTTTCTACTCTGTTCGGAATGGTCTCAAGAGCGGTACAAAGAAAGATCCTGGATGACAATGAAATGCAGAATTTCAAGCGATCGAAGCTAGAGATGTTTTTTGGCGAAAATACGACTGGGTTCGCAAGCTAAGTGATACACGGCTTTTTGTGAGACGTGCTTGAGCAAAATTGCAAAAAAGAACAAAAAGAATGATATTTGGAAAAATAGGTCACACTTGTAAAAATGGGTCACACCAGTCCATGTTTGTGAGCAAGACGATTGCAAATATAATAGGTTTTTAAGCTGTTCAATGCGGACCAAAGTGTATCTCCCAAATGAAAGGAGTATCCCATGCAAATCCTCGAAGTTAAATTATAAAAAATGTCAAAGCTGTGCTCTGACTTCTTTAAAACTGTAACAAACAACAATTTTAGTTACAATGATGCAATACATCAAGCATGAAAGATCGTGTTTAACCACATTTCCAAATATGGAGAAGGATGTTTAAAATATAACACACAGCTGAGAATTTTTGAAAAAATTTGATGTGTTGAAAATGTGGTGGAATGTGGTCTTCAGTGTTTGACACACTATATACATAAGTACACCTATCTTCTCAATTGAAACTAAAACTAAGGAGAAAAATACGGCTTAAAATTACAATATCTATGCCAAATAAGATCAGATATCCAAACACCATTACATTTATGATTTACATTGTTTAAACCTGATGAATTATTGATGAGTTTGAGAAAATTATTTGAAAATGCTTCTGCACAATGTGTGACCTGTAGATTCCTTGCTATTCATCTTTGTTACTGATATCAGGAGGTATTACAAGGCAGAGGGCGATGGGAGGCGAAACATTTTATGGAGCTGGCCTTGTGGAGCTTCACAAATGTAAAAAGGCGCCATGCTGACTTGAGGTATTTTGTAGAGACAATGGTATGTACATTTATCTCAGTTCTTGCAAGTTTGTAATTCCATTTGTCGTCATAGTGTAGAAGCTTTCATCATTTGTGGGCATGGGCTATTTTCCTTTTATTTGATTTTCTCTATTCTTCCCTCAAAGGGCATCGAGCCACGTGGAAATAAGTATAATTTTGAGGTTGTGTTATTCTTTATCGAGACAGAAAAACGATAAAAGGGTGGAGACAGAACAAACCTTTTGAATGATCAGCCTTTATTTATCCCCGTCTAAAATTATTTTTAATCAGGTGCTTACAAGCAAGTCCTGGCTTAAGAATTCCCACATTTAACCAATTACTTCCGCATTTATGTTGTCAGCTAATCATTTCATTGTAACTGAGTTAAGACCATCATTTCAATCATGGAGACAGACGTCATTTCAGTTGTCTGAAAAAGGAAAAAATTGACTTAATTTTAACAGGGTATATAAACAACTCATAGTTTCCATTTGGCGGGAAAATATGCTCGCATTGTCCGAGAAGCGGACAGCTTCCCGAGAGCGTCGCTCGAGGAAAACTGTGAGCTTTGAGGAATAGATATGGTAAAATATCCGAGCATATTTTCGCGCTAAATGGAGGCTGTTCTATTATTATCAGGCTAGTATCGCAATACGCGCAGTTTTAAAATTGGGAAATATCACTCGGATATTCCCCAGTTTTAGCTGGGGCATATTCAGTCACGTGAGGCGCTTAGATCAATCGCGTGCGAGCGAAAGTATTTGATGGATTATATATACACTGGAATCCCGATTTCTCAAACCCTCATTTTTCCGAACCTCCCGATAACTCGAAACAAAAGTCATTTCCCTCTACTCAGTCAAACACTGTAATTTTACCTCCGATTTCTCGAACTATCCGATTTTTCGAACCAATTTTTGTTTCCCTTGGGAAACCACTGTATTTACCCCTGTACGGGCATAAATGGCGTGAATAATGAATGAATGAATGAATGCTTTATTTAACGTATACGCTTAGCTTGAGAGCTAGTTTACAGGTATTCCACCTAATAACTAATGAAAACCTAACAACTAAACAACGCTAATATCACAATTCATCAGGTAAAATCACAAATTGAATACTGATTAAAACTATTCAAAACTATTATTACAATATTACCGCCGCAGTCATTTTAAATCATGACATTTAAAATTACCAACAGCTCCTGTGGATTGAATGTAATGTTAACGTCTTCTTGGGTCCAAACTTATGCCATCAAATACACAAGTGAAAAGGATAAAAAGATTCTACAAAGCATAACACAACACGCTAGTAATTTGGGAAGAAAATACAGGATTATAATGATACAGGGGCATCCAACGACCGTTTTCTCTCAAACGCTTTTAAACGCTGTTTTAGGCTATCTGGAGTACTTTTAAAGCTCTGTAGGTTAATTTTAGGTTGCGCTAAAAAAATGTTATCTGTTCGGTTATTCTAGGGAAACCTGAGTATTCTCGAATTTATTAGGGCTTTGTTGTCCATTTCCCGAAAACCTTAGGTCTTATCGCCTTCCGGAAATGATAGCTGACCTATTTTCGGTACCCAAAACGACATTTTTAACAATCCGAAAACAACAGACATCAAATTTCTCATATCACGAAAGTTCGAGGTGACAATCCTCTTAAGAAAATCAGAGGGGATTAAAGGCCTTCCAAACAGATAATTTACCGAAACGATCCGTTGGGTGCCCCTGATGATAGATGCTGAATTTCATGTCAAGACATCAAAATTGCCAGTTGATATTTCTTTGCTTTCACTAGCACTTTTGAATTTTTTTTGTTTATTTCAAGTTAGTAAAATACGATATATCAGTTCATGGGTCAAATCCATACCTTATACCGGACAGCAGCATTTTTCCTGGTAACCCGGACACGACTGCAAATGGCATTCTCCGTTCGGGCAACGTTCATTTGGTGGCACGCACCTGCCATTGATCGAAGCACAATCCGCTGTGAACAAGAAAACATTGCTCTCGTATGAGTCATGAAAGAAAAGAGCCATAACACAAACAAAACCTGAAAAAAAAAATTGATTTCAGCTCAGATAACCTAAGTAGCTTTTTTGATCGTGATAAGGGTCGTGTTTTCCATACATTGACGGTGAGATATCGTGTTCATGTAATGTTCCTGGTGTGTCTTTTAGGTGTATTTTCCCGCGCATTTTTTTCCATATCTTTTGACATTCCACATAACTTCCATTTCTCAAGTTGCAGTTGCGAAGCAAAAATATCTGTCCGCAAAGTTGACTTTAATTTTTTTAATTTCCTCAGGAAGGCCAGACATGCATTAAGTGCGCAGTTAGGATGCGCTGTAGCAATGAGCGTGTACGTTCTTAAAATATAAAATCCGACAAGAACCACTTACATCCGGGCTGCCGACGGAAGAAATGAGGCTTCCCTGGGTGGCGTGCTCCCTGCACGGTAATGGTTCCCAAAATAATCAACAACAGACACAAATGAAACTTGGCAGCCATAATCTTCCTGCAACAAACAAACAGCCGTATTCTTTGTAAAAAGAGTTGCTACTCGCTCGAAGTCCTCGAAGTAGCACTGAGAAAGAAGAAAGAAATATACTAGGACAGGAGTATATTTTTGAAAGCTCATTTCTGTCGTTCAAAGGCTTTATTTAATATGAAATGAAGCAACTAAATGCGAACTGCTACAACAAATTGCTTAAATTAAACTACGGTTACAAGTTTTTACAACTACGTAGAAAGGCAACGGGAATTTTCTTCTAATCTGCCATAGCGTTTTGTATTTGTTTGCCTATGTTTTCTGTCTTTCTTTCGGTTATACAGACTCGCCTCATAAAATAAGTTCGTATACCGTCACCCTGCATTGCTCTAGAGTTTTTATCACCAACCAACAAGGGTGAAAAAGCTTTAACACTAAAACATTTTCTACGGAGGTTTTAAATATTGAGTTTACCAGTAAATGGTTTGATTCCCATCCAGCCATCTAAAATATTCTAAGCCTAACGACCTAATTGTTCCATGAAACGAAAGAAGGAAGGACTTTCAACAGGAAACTATTTCTTCCAGTTCCCTGGGCTAGGTTCATGGAATCACAGGCAAATATCATCATAACACCCAGCTGCTAACAATGTTAAATCTACAAACACCAAACCTTACTGCGTTAGAATCTTCTCTTTAGATATCCTCCTTTGAAGTCAGCCTTCCGCGAAACCTTCAGGTTAGCTCTCTGCGTACAACTGATCGTTATCTGCGACTTTGTCTCCTTTCAAGAAGTCCTAAACATGAAACAAATTAGTTTGAGCTGGACAGCTGTCAATTGGAAAAACAGTTTTATTGAAGCTCATGTCACAACTGCTGGGACTTGCGTGCACCTGTTAAGCTTGCAAAGAGCGCATGCCCAACTGCATTCGCCTAGGGTAGGCTTCAAACATTTACTTAATGAAACATTTTTGCCGAACGAGAAAAACGGGAAATATCATGATAAGAGGAGTTTTGAGAAACGTAAGACCAACCAGGAAGAGTGCCCCGACTATCAAACGTTTTTGCGTTCCCAAAGTCAAGTTCAAGGCTAATGTTGAGCGAAAAAATTACGGACAAAGACCCAGATTTTAAACAAAAGAAGACAAAAGGCTACTTTGTAAGGTTGGCTTGGCAAGTTTGTGATGCGTTACTAAGGGTATCAACTTTTCAGTGCTGAAATTCTATTGATTAAACATGAGACTTAAAATGGTATCGAAATTGCACTTAACTAACCCGACTATCAAACGTTTTTGCGTTCCCAAAGTCAAGTTCAAGGCTAATGTTGAGCGAAAAAATTACGGACAAAGACCCAGATTTTAAACAGAAGAAGACAAAAGGCTACTTTGTAAGGTTGGCTTGGCAAGTTTGTGATGCGTTACTGAGGGTATCAACTTTTCAGTGCTGAAATTCTATTGATTAAACATGAGACTTAAAATGGTATCGAAATTGCACTTAACTAACCCGACTATCAAACGTTTTTGCGTTCCCAAAGTCAAGTTCAAGGCTAATGTTGAGCGAAAAAATTACGGACAAAGACCCAGATTTTAAACAAAAGAAGACAAAAGGCTACTTTGTAAGGTTGGCTTGGCAAGTTTGTGATGCGTTACTAAGGGTATCAACTTTTCAGTGCTGAAATTCTATTGATTAAACATGAGACTTAAAATGGTATCGAAATTGCACTTAACTAACCCGACTATCAAACGTTTTTGCGTTCCCAAAGTCAAGTTCAAGGCTAATGTTGAGCGAAAAAATTACGGACAAAGACCCAGATTTTAAACAGAAGAAGACAAAAGGCTACTTTGTAAGGTTGCCTTGGCAAGTTTGTGATGCGTTACTGAGGGTATCAACTTTTCGGTGCTGAAATTCTATTGATTAAACATGAAACTTAAAATGGTATCGAAATTGCACTTAACTAACCCGACTATCAAACGTTTTTGCGTTCCCAAAGTCAAGTTCAAGGCTAATGTTGAGCGAAAAAATTACGGACAAAGACCCAGATTTTAAACAAAAGAAGACAAAAGGCTACTTTGTAAGGTTGGCTTGGCAAGTTTGTGATGCGTTACTAAGGGTATCAACTTTTCAGTGCTGAAATTCTATTGATTAAACATGAGACAAAGGTTTTGTTCATCTTTCATCACTGAGCAATGTCTGAGGCTGCAACTAAATCCTGCATCATTTATGTGGTCCATGTTACAGTTGCAAGCAAGTTGTGGGTTTGATTTTGAGTCATGGACTTGTTTTATGTACATGTACAAGTGCATGTAGCAATTAAAGCTGTACCATCTTATTGGGCCTACAGATATTCAGACTATGAGTAGTCCCGGCCTCTTTCGCTTAGTCTATTGTGTGTGATGCAAATGAAAACAGCGAGAAAAATATGTTGATTTTCTTTTGTGTCACGCATGATACATAGACTAAGGGCCTCTTCGTATGAGCGAGGTAACTGGCCAAGTGCTGTGTTGCAAAAGTGAAGCTATTTTGCCTAAAAAGTTTCGTCCTGGTTACCCGGGCTGGAGCGTTCATATGGGAAAATTTTCATCCTGGTCACTGAGATCTTGGAGGCAAAAACTGAGATCTCAGTAACCGGGCCAGCCTGGCTTCTCATACATATATGAACACATCAAAATTTTTACAAAGGAAAGAGTGGCCAGGTGAGATCTCAGAAAATGAGCCAGGCTGGTTGACCGGGCTCATATGAAGAGGCCCTAAGCCAAAGAGGGAATACTTGTAGTCTTAGCAAGCAGGGCAGGGAAAAACCACATCCCATTGCCTGGGGCAAGTAAATTTTGCTCTTGGGCAAGTGAAAATGGAAGTTTGGAGGTCTGGTCAGGTGGGCAAGTAAAATTAGCCTCAGTACATATAATCTTGTGAATGATAATTTCCAATCAAAGCCTATTTCAAAACTTAAGACTGCAAGATGAGCAAAACAGTGAGTTGAAAGCATGGATTAATTTAAAATCCAAGCATACTTTGTATCTGACACAACAATTGTCACTGTTGGTAGTTTCTTTCACCTAGTTTCATAGTGCCAGTAAACTCATTTTGTTATAGTCTATCACTGAATATAGACAGCAACTAGTAAATGATGTAGTTGATAAGGCATGAACCCTACATGCCCATTGGGCATTAGTAATATTTTAGTGGAGCCAACTGAAAACTAAAATATACTGGCCCACTGGGCAGCTAGATTTCATTTTTTTTTTTTTCTGGCCCTGGCAAGATAAAGCTTAAAAAACCAAAACCACTTGCAGTAAGTTATAGGGAACCCAAGCTGTCACAAGTCAAGGTCATGTGCAATTTGAGGTAAAGTTTTACAAAGACCACAGTATTCAATCATGAAAGAATTAATTAATGCATACCATGTTCCCCTTGAAATAAACTTTGTAGCCGCAGTGTATGTAATACATGATCGATAATATTATTATTTACAAGTTAACAAAAATTATCCCATCAAGTTGTAAGGTTCATTCATTTCCAACAAGAAACAACTGTACTTTCACTGATGTGGCATGACTGTAGTAGCTACATATAGCTTCCTTTCTAACCCTAAATTTAGTTATTTCCTCCTTTAAAAATTTACCAATGATTGCAGAATTGCAGCAATAACTTTGTAACCAGAAGGCAGTTGAAAGACCCCTATCAAACTCACAGAGACTTTGGCCCTAACAGGGCAGCACCACTCTCCATCTCCTGTTTCTCAAAGCTGAAAATAAAAACAAAATTATTTACTGCATTGTTTAGTTATTGCAGGGTTTAATATTTTAGCCTCCATGTATGTTTTGTTATCATGTTAAGTCTATAAAGTTGCCTTTCCACTTGAAGAAAAACAAACTGTTTGATTCAACTTCCACAGCTCGCACTTTAATTTCCCTACGAAGAGATCGATCAGTTTATGCCATGTCAAGATAGTAAAATGATCACAATGGATGAGTAATTTACGGCTGCACAAAAATGGCATACACAGTTGCAAACATATAACTGCCATATAACCGATCATACATGTATATAGAACAGTACCTAATTATGTAGACTGCACGAAGAACAATTCAAAATTCAGAGGATCTATGTTTCACAGGCAATCATCTAATTCGATAAAACAGCTGATGTGGTTACAGATATGTTACATGTATTTACATGTGCATGCATCTTTTCGAATGAAAGACACACCAAGACAGAAGATGGTCGGCTTACCTCCATTTCCTTGAGACATTACCAAGTTGAAGTCTATCAGAAAGATAAATCATGGTCGCTGCACCCACGAGTCATATGATTCGGTTCGGTCCCTTAACTTTTGGTCCAGTAAAAGGTAAAAAAACAAACAAATGAACTGTTGCACTGGGTATTAAACGACTGGAACGAAACCTCCGTTTTACACAGCAATTTTGAAATGGAAACAAGTCACGTGGTCATTCACATGATGTTTCATGCAATCACAGCTGACCAAAATGCTCGCATCAGAGTATTGCACCGGCGGGTCAGCGGAAAATCGACCGGAAAATCCGTTTGCGCCAAAAGTTACGACCGCCAAAACGAAGCAAGAGGATCGCATCGATCGCCACATTGGATATAGTTCTTAGCCCAGAATTTTTAACGGTACGGTATCTGTTTATTTTATCTGCTTAAACTTCATTTTTTTGTTTACAACCCTCGTAACTTTTTCAAGCGTATTCTCAGGTATTTTACATTGAGACATACGCCGGTAATGCTTGGCGATTTCTTGGTTGGATGCGCCAAATGTTTATTCATAAAAGAAGCTTTCTCTTAGATGCATGGCTTTGCTCCAGACGTAACTAATCACGTACCAAATGGAACGTTCGATTAAACGAACTTTATCGAAATCAATCGAACTTAATCGAACGATTGGGTCCGAACACTCGAACAACAAAATTGGGACATTCGAATCAATGGAATCGCACTTTGTTGTCGTGAAAGAATGTGTTGTACACATGTTCATGTATTGAGTAATTGCATGCTATAACACATGAAATCCAAGCCTGCCATGGACAGTCGAATCCTTGCATTTTGGTTGCGACTTTAGGTGTCACTCAACCTGTATTCGTCCTATTGTTTCTATCGTTAATTTTACTTTAATTATTTTCATTCTTCTCTATTATGGGTGTAGATTTCTTGGCAAAAATGATATTCACACAAAGGGGCTCTGGAAAGTGGTTGAAGGGCCTAGTGATAGAGACTTCTCCCCATGCACATGTTAGTTTTGACCTTCAGTGGGGGATAGACAAGCATTCAGTGTAGTTCAAATTCAACAAATTTTTGATTAGATGAATGCACTATATTTATGTGGCAGGTTGATATATTTCCAAAAAATATGGCTAAGCACAACCAAGGTTCAGGAAGAAGAAATTACCTGGCAAGAAGAAGAAAAAATAATGAAAGACAAGAGGACAAAGTAATAAGAGAAGGATGAAAACACAGAAAACTACATGTAGCTGAAGTATTTCATTCTTTGCAAGAAACTGAAGCAGATGAAACAATTAAGTTGGGAAAGATTTGTGGAACCAGTGTGATTTACCACCAAGGCATTTTTATGTGGTCCAGTGAGGGTTCTTTATTCGCTTTTGCTTGTAACATTTTCAAGAAACAGAGTAAATTTAACCAGTTACAGAATAGCCCACTAGGACATGAATGAATGGGTAAGTGGATAATGCAGTTGATTCATGTACATAATTAATAATGAAATGTTCCAAGTCTTGGTTCGGTAGTTGTTGTTCGCGAGATCTTGAAGCTTGTGCTCTAGTTTGCAAGATGGCATCCAAGCAAATGCGCAAAGGCCTCTAGGTGTTCTGAAATGTTATTGTTGACAACTGAAAAATAAAACTTTTTATCATTCGGTGCATTTTGTCTTCCTTTTCATTGGCTGAGAGCCCACCAAGTGACGTGTAAATAACTGCCTACAAATAATGATCTGCTCATGCATAGTGCCGTGTAAATGTGTTTGCTGCAAATAATATTGAATTTTCCTCTCATGCGTAATTGAAACCAAGCTCTCAGGTGAAATAATTTAAATGGCAGATCGCTTCGCTGAGCTGTCAGAGAGTGATTTAAATGTGAAACCAAACTGGGTGGTCACAGATCAATTATTTGCCTCAGCCTTCAGCTTCGGGAAATAATTGATCTGCTTGCCACTGACAAATCATGATATTTTGCTCAACCTCATCCAATAGTAATTATTATTCACAGTTATTGTGGAACCGGCGCTTTTTGCCAGCTTGCTGTGATGTTAGTAGTGAATGCCTCTTGTTAACAGATCCGAGCACAGACTCTCATAATATTAGCCTGGTCACAGCATCTGTCATTGAAACCAACCACTAAATTCAACATAAGTCTGCTCATAACAGACTGGAACAACAACTTTTATCATTAACAACTGTTTAGACAAAAAAAAATGGATTTCCTACATTGTTAACAATAATGACTAAACTGTTGTACACAAATATTAGTTCAAACCACTTTTGACTTCAAAATTAAATGACTGTGAAATCTGGAAAACTGTAACTGCTCATATGGGAAACAGGAAAAAAAGAATTGTTTGAGAGAACAAAAAAAAAGGAATTTGGTTGTGAGATCTTGATTTTGGTGTACTTTGTGAGTGACAGCACTTTTGCAAGATCTTGAAGCATGTATACCATGATGAGGGACCACAATAAATAACTGGCTGATTACTACAAGCAATTTTCTTTTTCATATTCAGTGGTTGTCATTTCTTGTGATTTGTTTTGAGATCTTTCACGTGCACACTGTGAGTGGGACACTTTCTGCAAAAATTACATGTATGTAAATTATGTAATCTTGAAGCACGTACATGATGACTGACCACAATCAATAATTTGCTAATTACTGCAAGCTAGTTACATGTACCTTGAAATTTTCTTTTTGATATTGAGTAGATGTGATTTTTTTGTGATTTGATTGTGAGATCTTAATTCTGGTCTACTTTGTGAGTGATGGCATGTTTTGCCATTAGGAGTAGCCCCAATCAGTAATAAGTAATGTCAACCAATTACTTGGATCAATTTTCCTTGAGTTATTAGTTGCTGCTTTCAGAGATTTGATTGCTCCTGGTAAATTTTTAAAGTGATGACACTTTTGATAGAACTTATATATTGTGCATGTAAATGCGGCTTAGCACATGCTCTCAACCTGAACCTCACTTGTGAACAAACATGGCATCTGTGACCATGTCCTTTTAGAGAAGACTGGGATTTACTTTAACGCCTGTCGAAAAACTCCTCTGGGAAGTCCTGGAGTTGTTCAGTCTTTGCCTGCCATTTTGGTTATAAACAGTGCTTGATACTTCGAAAAAAAAGAAAGACAGGAATACATGTACATGCAGGGCGGCAAGAGAGTGCTATTTTGCGAAAAGGTTTGTTTGTCCACAGATTCATGTTTTTGGCTTGGCTAAATTTTTGATTGATTTTGATATTGAGAGAGTCTTAAAAGCTTACACACTAAAGCAGTTTTCAAAAAGGGGATGCAAATTATGTTGATTGAATTATAAATTTCCATTGGGCTAGATTTATAAATAGTGCAAAAATAGTGTATTTAAAATCTGTTTTTAAGATAGACATTATTGTCATTATTTAAAACTACTATTTAAATAGTATACTCGCCTGATTAAAACTTAAAATATGTTTAAAACAGACTGTTTTGGTTGTATTTTAAAGCTTATAATATGAATTGCTATCTCAAATAGGTTTTAAACTTCCTATTTAAAACATATTTTATGTTCTTGCCATGTCAACTACATTTTAAATATCCTATTTAAAGACTATTTTAACACTGAAAATTTGTAAAATACTTTTTAAACCTACGGCCATTGCCAACATAACTTTCAAAACAGGGTTTAACTAGAATTTTTAAACTGTTTGAACGAAATTTTTGTGGCCATAGTATTAAAATAGATTTTAAATCCCCTATTTAAACCCTGTTTTGAGCTCAAACTACGTTAAAAACAGAGTGAAAATCATTCCAATATCATGAAGTAGGTTTTAACTATACTTGAAATACATTACAAACAAGAAGCAAAATTTTGAATTTTGTACAAAATAGCACAAAAATACCCTGTAGTGACTTCAAAATACTGTTTAAATCGTCAAAATACGTTCAAAACAGTTTAAAATCAGTTTAAAAATACAGCTGTTTTGGTAAGGGAGAGGAAAACATGGCCACGGCGTA
>NC_138150.1:26572852-26602852 GCF_964199315.1 Orbicella franksi | reverse complement strand
CAACTCGAAAATCCAACTCGAAAATCCAACTCGAAACTCCAACTCGAAATCCTAATTCGAAAATCCGACTCGAAAATCCAACTCGAAAATCCAACTCCAAATCCTAACTCGAAATCCAACTCGAAAATCCAACTCGAAAATCCAACTCGAAAATCCAACTCAAAATCCTAACTCGAAAATCCAACTCGAAAATCCAACTCGAAAATCCAACTCCAAATCCTAACTCGAAAATCCAACTCGAAAATCCAACTCGAAAATCCAACTCGAAATCCTAACTCGAAAATCCAACTCGAAAATCCAACTCGACATCCAACTCGAAATCCTAACTCGGAAGTTAGTTTGTCTCCAACTTCATTTGAGCCCTTAGTCTTCATTTAATAATTTCAAATCCTTAATAATTGATTGAGTTTAATCAAAGGAAAACAGGGCCATGGCATATTTGGATATCTGACCTAATTTACGATTTTATTTCTCCTTTTTCCACGTAGTTTTAATTTTGATTGAGAAGATATACCAAACACTTGAGACAGCGTTAAACCAAGTTTCTAACGCCTCGAAGTTGGTCAAAAATACACCGCTGCGCGTCGTTTTTTCAACTTTCTTTTCGGTGTTTGGAAATGTGATCAAACACAGTCTTGCGTCTTTCGATATATTACTAATCTCGATTCAAAGGAGCTAACCGGTTTTCAGGCAAACGGGCAGGTCCAGGACAAGCGAGGCTGTCACTAAAAACATATCACGTGAAAGCTAATGAGCAAAAACGGTTAATTTATATTATGATAAAAGTTAGGACTTTGAACAGTGGTCAAAAAGGATCAAAAGTTTTTTAAAACGTGTTTCTTGAAAGATCGTTCTTTTTGCGCTTGTTTGAAATAAAGGTGCCAAGTCTTTTGCGAAGGAAGTCACTATCTGAGCCATTATTAGAATGCTTGTTCAGGAAAAGCCATCTGTTTTCTTTTAAGTTGTTTTCCGGTTAACAAAACAAATCGTCTGCAGTTTTAAATAATATATATATATGTATATATATATATATATATATATATATATATATATATATATATATATATATATATATATATAAGTTAAGATGCTTCGAGCCAACAGGGATGCCACGCGCCAGAAGGATCCAAAAGGATTCGTAGTCCAAACCTCGAGTAATGAAATTTGTAGGCAATTGTGGAAAACGAGGACGGACAACTTCGAGCGAAAAAAAATATATATATACAGTAAAAAATCTAAGAAATCTAAAAAAAGGTTTAAAAATTTAATTATATATATATATATATGTAACTGTATTTAAACTTAGTTTTCGTCCTTTTTCTCTTGTAACTGATGAAGGTCTAAGACCGAAACGTTTTTCTATTAAATTTTTAACTTTTTAACTTTTTTTACCGTCAGAAGTTGTCCGTCCTTGCTTTATCAAACGTTTTTAAATTCATTTTTGCGGTGAGGCTTGGACTGTGAATCTTCATTGATCCTCCTGACGCAGTGGCATTCTTTGTTGGCTTGAGGCATTTTATAACCGTTTATATATATATATATTAGTTTTAAATGTAATTTACACAATTTACCATGGCCATTTCGAAAACTAAATGGAGTTCGAATCCCGCCTTTCTATGGTATGCAAATTCAAATTGAAATTCAACTTTTTTTAAATTGTTCAATTTTCCATTGAAATTCAAAATTAAGTGTAACACCTTTTTTTAACTGACATTTTAATCAAAAATGCAAAATTAGAGTGTCAGCTTTTGCATCTGAACGTCTAAAACGTACCTTAGATTAACTTCTATTTTACTAGGTATTTTGGTTTCTCTGGCAATAGTGTCGCTCATAAAGAAAATTAAGTCACTTATTCAAACAAAATTGTCAAAAAATCATCTGGTATACTTATTCATCAGTCCTAGATGGGAAGTAATAATAAAGAGCTTAAACCAGCCGCCCGTCTACGTCTTTTAAGATCAAACCATCTCGTGTACGGGCTCGTGCACAACTCAGCTTACAGTACAACTTCACTGTGACATCGCTCAGTGCGCTTTTTTAAAGTTCACGCTGTACAATGAATGAAACTGACCCACTCTACTCATCGTTGATCGTTAACTGTGTGTTCAACGCCTTCTCAGCCGACATCGCTACCATGTTGAACATTTTAACAATCCATGCGATGAGAAATACTTTGTCATTACCAAAGCCTTTACAGACATTGCTGCTGAGTCTTGCTGTTTCTGATCTTGGTGTTGGTTTACTTGTTCAACCTTTGTCCATCGCTCTGATGGTCAATCCTACTAATTCCACCAGAACCGCGTTTAACATCATCGTCCTTTTGTTTGGTAATGCCTCGTTCTTTAGTGTTGTGGCCATAAGTGTCGACATATTCTTGGCCGTTCATCTTCATCTCAGATATCAGGAACTTGTAACTCACAAGTGTGTTGTTACTGCGGTAATATTAATTTGGGTTTTATGTGTTTCTTTGCCATTCATTTTGATGGTGAGTTCTAAAAAACTCGCTATCATGCTTCTCATCACTCTCTCTGGGTTTTGCTTCATAATTACAGCAGTTGGTTATTACAGCATTTATTTCACTGTAAAACATCATAGGAACCAAATTCAAGTACAACAAGTACACGTAGCTCAGAACGTCCAGAATAGCCAAACTGAAAGTGCTGCGAGGCAGAGAAAATCTGCTGTCAGCACATTCTACGTATTTCTCGTGTTTTTAGTTTGTAATTTACCAGAGTATTGCGTTGCAGTTGCCCGTCTGATATCTCATGGTCTGTATTTTTACTCAGTGACCCTGGTATTTCTTAATTCCTCTCTGAATCCTGTTATTTACTGCTGGAAGATGAAACACATTCGACACGCTTTGATAGACGTACTGCGAAATATATTTCCAAGACAAACCCAAGCAGACGTGTAGTTACTTGACAGTTCTGTTGTAAAAATAACTTTAGAAATGTTATTACAACGAACAGTTTGTCTCAACCAACAAACTAATTTTCACTAGTTTAGCGTTTTTGATACAGCATAGCTCATGTACATCCGGCAGACTTTAGTCAGTTCATAAGTGATGTAAAAATATAAAATATCCAATGTTTTTAACGTCAAATAACTCCTAGGTTATCCTTATCTTACTTCGCTTCTTCCAGTGCATTCGTAAGCAAATAAAATATATCTGTTGAAAAAATAAAATGTGTTTTAGAATTATTTTGTTTTATATTTAAGGTAGTGGAGTAGGCATCTCTACGTTAGTGCGTGTTCAACATGCAATGATTTTTTCTCGTTGAGGAATTGTGAAAACTCTTACTATCGTCGTTACAAAGTCCAAGCAGTCGTAGAGAACTAAACCCAAATTTATCTCGAAAGTTTATCCCCATGACCAGAAGTAGTTATGGGTGAAAATCAAGAGAAGATGTGAAAAACACGACAATATGTCTTTGACATCATTGTATGTTCGTTTCAATAATCACTAATAATCAAGAGACTTCAATTCATTAATTCTTTCACCATTACCGCCGGTTATCAGTTTTATTTATATTTCAAAACATTTTAGAGACATATTTTAGAGACTCCTTTATTCACGCAGACAGTCATTCATTTATTCCGTAGATAAACCGTAGGATGTTGGCACCGAAACATATCAATCGGGTCAAAGGAAAAGCTCACAGCTCATACAGAAAAACGTGAACTTAACTGGTCTTAACTGAACAGTGTCCAGCACAACTTCTTTCACAGAATTCTTCTGTTAAACCACTAAACGACGAATATTCCATGGAGGGCAAACAACTAAATAAAAAGCTAATACTAATATAAGACAGGACTGATCATGGGACCTTTACTGAAGGCAGCGCATCGATGTAAATGACTTTCCACCATTACATTACAACACAGTGACGAACAGAAAAATGTTCAGAAGTGCTGATGCACAGTTACATACCTAATTACAATTCAGTCCAGCTTCGAGAAAGATACTTTGTTAATTCAAACACGTAGTTGGAATGAAAAAGAATACATTTCATCCATCACGCTTTTGTGAGATTTTTTTGGTTCAAAGTTGAAAGCCGCGAAACCCTATTTTTTCCTCAAATAAAATTCACCATTTAGCACTGTAAACATGACTGAAGATGCCCCAGTTAAAACTGGGGAATATTTCCCAATTTTTCAAACTGCGCGTATTGCGAAAAATATTTGAAGGATGATAAACACAATAACCTCCATTTGGCGCGAAAATATGCTCGAATATTTGTCGATCTGTTCCTCAAAGGTCACGGTTTAACTCGAGCTACGCTCTCGGAAAACTGTTCGTTTCTCGGAACAGATTATGTCCGCAGACAATTATCCGAGCATATTTTCGCGGCAAACGGAGGCTATTGTTTATTTATAATCCCTGAAATATTTTAGCTCGCTCGCGATTGGTGACTGAATATGCCCCAACTAAAACTGGGGAATTTCCGAGTGATAGTCCCCAGTTTTTTAGAACTGAGCGTGTAGCGAAAGATTAGAAAGATAACAAACACAATAGCCTCCATCTTGCGCGAAAATATGCCCGGATATTTTTCCGCGGACATTATATGCAGTGGCAGATCTAGGGAAGGGGCCCGCTTAATTGGAATAACGGTGGCGAAGTTTATTTGTGCATGGAGAACGTCAGTATCTGAGCATCATTAGAATGCGCCTTCAGAAAATACCTCTGTTTACTGTCCACATAAAAATATGGACATTTTGGAAAAACGAATTCGAGTTCAAATCCCACCTCTTCGTTATTATACAAGTTCAAATTGAAATTCAATATATTTCTTTCCATCTTTCATGTTTATGGAAAATGAGAAATGCAACCAAATACAAAAATCTTTTCCTACATTAGGGAAAGAAAGCTTGGTGAGTGCGATTTTAGAAATAAGAAAAGGAAAGCTAGAATCGTGACATAAGTTGTTTCGCAAATTAAAAAATAAAACACCTTTTACCGACTGACATTCACTGGAAAAGTTGAAAATTTCCATGTACATGTCAATTTTAATTTACAGTATGTAAATCTTGATTTACATTCTTTGTAAATTACAATTTACATTTTAGGGTTTTGTAAAATAAAATTACAGGAAATCTACAGCTTTTAGTACAGCATGTAAATGTTCTGTAAATAGTGATTTACATTGTCTTTGTCGACAATGATCATTTGAAGAACGTGTAAAAACCTGTAAAATATTTTACGCACTTTTACAGTATCTGCCTTTGTAAAAAACATGTAAATTGCTTTGCTAAACCATGTGAGAAACGTGTAAATAATTCAACCGAATGCTGTAAAAAGTCTGGAAATGTTATGTTTGTAACCCTGTAAAAATCATGTAAATGAAAAAAGGGGCCTGTAAGAAACATGTAAAAACCATGTAAATGAAAAAAGGGGGCCTGTAAGAAACATGTAAAAACCATGTAAATGAAAAAAGGGGGCCTGTAAGAAACATGTAAAAAAAATGTAAATGAAAGAAAGGGAGCCTGTAAGAAACATGTAAAAACCATGTAAATGGAAAACCTAGAAGTTGCACGGGTGCGGTGGGGGGCTCTAAATAGCCTGTTAAAACATGTAAATTAAAAAGGGGACCTTGCAAAGGCTGTGAAAACAATTTAAATGAGATAATGGGGGCTTTTCGAAAACCTGTAAAGATCACCTTAATGTAAAATGGAGACCCTTAGAAAAAAAGATCTAAATTTAAGAGAAGGCCTGCTTAAACCCTGCAAAAACCATGTAATGGAAAAGTGGGCTTATTTAATATAACTCTGGTGTAACGGTTCAACCAACGGAGACTGTTCAAATGATGTAAATTCCAAGTTACCAAGAGGTTCGCGATCCTCTTGTAAACGGTTGGTTGGATTTTGCAAAGAAATAAGTGAAAAGTTACCTCGCCCAGGGTAAACTTGGGGGGAGGAGGGACGGGGGGGGGGGGTAACCGAGAACATATAAATGGGACCTTTTGAAGGCGCGTAAAGTTAAAGTGTAACACCGCCGTAAAGCTCCGTAAACCTTTTACGTTGAAGCATTTGAACTTCTCTAAAGTCCAAGTGTGTGCAATAGTGTGCTTTAAATTGATGTTGGGTTACAAGGTATGCACCAAACTAAATCGCTGCATTGATCGACACCGCATTAAACTGTCTTCTTGTGAACTTTCCGCGCACCCACAACGACAAAATAAAACTAGAATTGTTACTGCACATGCAGGCGTCCCAAGCTTGCGTCTCTAGAAAAGAGAAAAATTAGTTCTCGGACACGTACGTGTTTATTCATGAAGGTCCATGAAAGCGTCACGTGTTGTGTGAGTTCAAGACGGAAAGAGCCCTGGTGACCGAGTTTGAACTGACGCGGAGTTAGGTTAGGCAGGGAACCGACAGGGACACCCAACGACCGTTTTCTCTCGAATGCTTTTGAACGCTGTTTTAGGCTATCTGGAGTACTTTCAAAGCTCTGTAGGTTAAGATTTATTTGTTCGGTTATTCTAGAGGAACTTGAGTATTCTCGAACTTATTAGGGCTTTTTTGTCCATTTCCCGAAAACATTAGGTCTTATCGCCTTTCCGAAAATGATAGCTGACTTTTTTTCTGTACCCAAAATGACATTTTCTAACAATCCGAAAACAACAGACATTAAATTTCTCATATCACGAAAGTTCGAGGTCACAATTGTGCCCCTGAACCGTTGAGAATGAACGAAATATCATCGATTTTAATAGAGCGTTAAATATAGCAGCCTTGTGAGTGCCCGATCTCCAACAAGCGGGAATCAGCGGTCTTCATGTTAGGTACCAGGTTGTCTCGGTTCTCCCGCTATGTTGGGCAGTTCGTTGGAACTTGCATCGAACTCGAGCTCTGTTTTAGCGGGCCAAAATCCACTCTACCTTCGCTTCGTCACCGTGCACGGTTTCAAGGCAAAGTTTTCCGTTACCCAGAAGCTGAAGATAACGATTACAGGCAACAACAACAACAGGTAAGCAAGTTTTGCATAAATTGAACGAGTAGAGTAAAGTAACGTCAAGATACATTTCGTTTTGCCTTTGGTTGTGAATGTGTCATTTTCAACGAGAAGTTACATTGCTTGTGTAATCGACTTTGGTGATGTTTACCCGACGTGCGTAAAGAGCTTTATGATCTGTTATGATCTGTTCTCGATAAAAGAGGAAGAGCATGCGACATTTGTTATTGGCTTATATGCACCTTATGATTCCTTCTGATGCATGCTCTTGTAAGGTTATGTTGCCCTCTGATGTGAATGCTAGTAAGCTAAAATGTAATGTGCCATTTTCAGCAGAGAAATTTCTCTTATGCTAGTGTAAGTATTCTGAAGTTACTCAAGTGTCTACAGTTGTACCTACGTGCAAGTTACAATATGCTGTTATACACAACTGTACATGGACATTGCACTCACTGGTACTGATAGTAAGTTACATGTTGTGGAATTTCCTTTCACAAAAAAAAAAAAAAAAAAAAAAAAACTAAGATACTTTATAAAGAGGTATACATGTACCTCAAACTGTCATGAAAACTACACAGGACTTGAAAAAAAAGGAGGAGTAACTTGCCCAGGCAGGAAAATCTACTTGTCTTGTATGACACAGTATAGTCAATCGATTATTCGATAACAATCAATAGAGATTAGTCAATGATATCAGAAATCAATAAAAGGATTCATCATGAGTAATCGATTGTGATCAAATTTTCAATAAGCATTATCGATTTTGCTGATACTAGCTTATCGTTTAAGCAACATTTAATAAGAAAGAAATGAACAAAAGATATAAAGTGAAATATGAAATCGTGAATACAATTGCAGAAAAACATAACATTGTATCTTGTAAACAGAATATTTTGCTGGCATACATGTATCGGGACTATGTTTTGGGGGTCTTTGGTAGTGCCTTTGAAATCTACATAAAAAAGTTACAATCAAGCATTGTGTTGAGGAACAGTTTTTCTACAGTTTATGTGAACAAACAAAGAGAGACCAACTTTCAATTGATTCGCTAATGACTGATAAATCTAGTCAAATCAAATTGATAACTTGAAACTTCTCTAGCATGTGAGTATGAATTTCTTTCAATTGATTGATGACACTGATAACACTTACATTAATTTCAATTTATTGATTTATATCAATTTATGGATCGATTTCAATCAATTGCCTTACCCTGGGATGACCAGACAGCATTTTAGAGCCCTGTTACAGCTGTACATTTTACTTGTACGAAATTGGGCTCTTACCAAAATAATACATGTAGGTTTCATGTGTCATGCATCTGTTCAGTAGTAGCAGGGCAGGAAAAAAAAATTGTAAGTCACTTACCCAGTGGGCCAGTCAATTTTAGTTTTCATTTGCCCCTACTTAAATATTAGTTGCCAATGTGGTGGCCAGTAAGGAAATCAAAGGACAAGAATTTAATGTGAGCAAAGTACGCTCAGATTCCTAACTAATTCTTGCTTTCAGCCTAATAATTAACTAAGCTTTAGGTCTTAAGTTTTGACATGGAATGACTGGAAATTATCATTTATCAAGCTGGCATTTTTAGTCAGACTCACAAGACTACTGAGGCTACATTGTAATTTCACTTGCCCACCGGGCCACTGAACTTCTATTTTCACTTGCCCAAGAGCAAAATTTACTTGGCTGAGGAAATCAGGCCTGGGTTTTTTCCTGCCTTGAGTAGATGACAGATAACATCAAAATGTGGTAAAAACAAGAAATATTCACATAAGCCATTGCCAGAGTGTGTCACAGAATCTGTGAATTTTTTAGCCAAGTGTGTCACTGATGTTCTTACCACATTTTGTTGTCTTCTGTGATCTATTACTGAACAGATGCACAACAACATGGAATCTATCTGCTTTGCAATACATAACAAAGAAACAAAAACAAATGTTTATGACATCATCTGTACCTTTGTCCACCAATAGAGCATAAGTACATGTAAGAAACAATCAAATTGTGCCTGCAAATAACTTGACTTATTATTTAAACATTGTTTGATAGGAGTTTGATTTATTGTGCATGAATATTACAGTGTAGAAGATAGTGAACGTTGAATATTTACTGCCACAGATTTTGAGTTTAGTTCTTCTACATCCTCTGACATTCAGTGCCTTCCAATCAGAGGTGCAAAGTTTTTGTCACACAGCAGCTACAGATGTAGATGTAAGACCTGTTTGATCGATGAATATTCAGGGCTCAAAATAATGGCCGGTCAACGAGCAATGTCTGGCCAGAATGGTGACTTGACCGGCCAAAAACTTCACTCGCCGGTCATGTTGACCAGTCATGTCATGTTGAGACGGTCACGTTGTTCATTCTTGAATAAACAATGAAATCCCCAACTGTAAATCTGAGAGTTTTAATCTCTTTTTTATTATGACCTCTCACGAAAATATACACCAACACATATCTGTTCGAACGGCTAAAGACCATTCGCTTGCTGTTTGTCATGCATTCAAGATCGATAGGAATGCCATTCGAGCGACTGGGGTTAAATCCGTTCAGAAAAATATTAAGCCAATTTTTAAACAGTCTATAAGGAGTCCAAGGCCCATTTCTTGAAGGCCCCGGAAACTTTTTGGGCCCACAAAGCCATCTTTAATTGAGCTGTGTCTAAAAACTAAGAGCTGTATATGCCTGGAACTTCTTGTGTGAAGGAAACCTCTGTTCATATTGAGAATAAGCAAATAAAACAGCTCTGTGAGTATAAGATTTCAGATTTTGGTATGGCTTTCTGGGTGCAAAAACTTTTTGGGACCTTTGAGAAATGGGCCCCTGGTGCACTACAGTCTAACATGGTGACCTTCAACACTTTGATATGCTCTGGAAGCTTTTTGGCATAAATTCAACCACCTTAAACATTTTTAATGCTTTGAAGTATCACCTACCTGTGTTAGTTAATTAGCATTAAATTTAAATATTTTAGATTGCTAGGTTGATACTTATTGTTCAATACAGCAGCTACAAGATTTCATCGTAAAAAGAAAAGGCTATGTTTACATACGTGTAGTACCAGAACAACAATTTATTAACTTATGTTGTGTTATGGGAACTACGAATTGTTTTTTGTTTTGTTTTTTGTTTTTTAAGTACAGTGTTTTATCACAAAAAAAAGTAAAATTTTGGATCTTTACCAGTCTGAATATTGTTTACAGGGAATGTTTTGTCAGGGATGCAAAATGTTTGTACTGTTTGGATTCCGTACAGTTTTGGAAAAAGAAGGAAACTGTGACTTTGTAAACATAGCCTAAAAGATGTCAGAAGCCTTGTTTTATGTTATGCAATGTAGTATTCCTTTGGCATGAATGTTTTTATGATGAATTTAAAATGTCAATCTCTATCTTGTGGTTTTTTTCTTCCCATTTTCTGTTATTTCAAAAGAACAATTCACTCTACGAAAAAAGTTGCTCAATACTTGACACTTACATTGCAGTAATTTTCATAATGCAGTAAAGGTAAAGTCTGCATACGACCCACATGGCCCAACAGGCTGGAGCTTATCCCGCTTTCTGTAACAGGAAGCGAGTAGGACTATTTCTACTCCCCCTGGATGAGATGCCAGTCCATTGCAGGGTTACCCCACCATTAAATTTGCTGATACCCACTTCTACACCTGGGTGGAGAGGCACTGAGAGTAAAGTGTGTTGCCCGACAACACAACAGAATGTACCCACCTAAGGCTTGAACCCGGACCACGTGATCAGGAGTTGAGTGCACTACATGTAACTAGGAGGCCATTGTGCCTCCCACATTTTTCATAATAATTATTAAAGCTAATTTAATCCTACATTAATTACTTAGTAAGAAAAAACAGTTTATTCATTCATTTTATGACAAAGGTATTATCATTGTTACATTTGACTTTGTGTATTTAGTATAAATTTAAGACAGGTATCCATTTGCAAACAATTTTAATTTAGTAATACACCTAAATTGCAAAATTTTTACTAGTTGTAGCTGCCAACAGTATAGTTCTTCATCACTTTATTATTTATGAATTAAATAGAGCTGAATATGACATGGTTTCGCACAATCTTGAAAAGGTCTTGAATTTTAGTAGTCTTCTTGAAAAGTGCTTGAATTCGGTTTAAGGAGCTCAGTCATGGTATTTTGAAATATTTTGGCCATGCACAAAATTACATTTAAGTCGTCTTGTTATGGATAGAAAGAAAAGAAAACATGTTTTATTTGTTGTAATATATACATTGTAAACCTTATTCAAGGCATATACAAACTATTTGAATTTTACTGAGTTTGTACTGATTGCAATAAATTTCTGATTCTGTATAAATTTGCATATTTTCTACTATTATAATTAAGGTCAACAGATTTGATTACAATAAAACCGTACATTCTATGCATTTTTCTTCAAGTTATGTTATTTACAGGCTCCCTTTTTCAATTTCCAGGTTATTTACAGGCTCCCTTTTTTGATCTACATGTTATTTACAGGCTCCCTTTTTCAATTTACAGGTTATTTGCAGGCTCCCTTTTTCAATTTACAGGTTATTTACAGGCTCCCTTTTTCAATTTCCAGGATATTTGCAGCCTCCCTTTTTTAATTTACAGGTTATTTACAGGCTCCCCTTTTCAATTTACATGTTATTTACAGGCTCCCTTTTCCGATTTCCATGTTATTTACAGGCTCCCTTTTTTGATTTCCATGTTATTTACAGGCTCCCTTTCTCGATTTCCATGATTATTTACAGGCTCTCTTTTTCGATTTACATGTTATTTACACACTCCATTTTTCGATTTACATGTTATTTACAGGCTCCCCTTTTCCGATTTCCATGTTATTTACAGGTTCCCTTTTCCGATTTCCATGTTATTTACAGGCTCCCTTTTTCGATTTCCATGTTATTTACAGGCTCCCTTTTTCGATTTCCATGTTATTTACAGGCTCCCTTTTTCGATTTTTTTTTTTATAGGCTCTCTTTTTTGATTTCCATGTTATTTACAGGCTCCCTTTTTCAATTTACACGTTATTTCCAGGCTCCCTTTTCCGATTTACATGTTATTTCCAGCCTCCCTTTTTCTATTTACATGTTGTTTACAGCCTCCCCTTTTTTATTTACATGTTATTTACAGTATTTTGGCAGCCTCCCTGTATTAAATTTACGTGTTATTTACGCGTTTCCAGGTTGAATCACAAGAAATTTACAGGCTATTTACAGTATTTGCAGGAACAGTTTACATGTTATTTACATGATCTTAGCCCTTGGCTTTGAAACATTTACAGTGTTTTCTTCCTCATTTACATGTTTCACTTGAAATATTTACATGTTTTTTACATGAAACCACCAAAACATGTAAAAGGGGAAAAATCATGTAAATTATTCTTTACAGTCTCTTTTTGATTATTTACATGTTAATTACATGTTATTTACATACTCTGTAAATTTTTAACTTTTCCAGTGATTTTTATGGAAAATGCAAAATTCGACTGTCAAGTTCTGTATTTTAACGCTTAAAAAATATACCTTGCGTTAAGTATTATTTATTATTTTACTTGATATCTTCGTATTCCTGTCAATAGTGATGCCCAAAACGAAAACTACTGAAGTCATTAAATAATTTAAACAAAAATGTCAAAAAATTCACTTAATTTGAACTGGAATGTATTTTTACATGAAAACAGATGCCAGTTTGGTACCTGTATTCATCAGTTCTACCTGAACGTAGTATTTAAAACCAGCTCGTCATTTTATAAAATCACACAGTCTGCGCTAGGGGAAAGCAAACTTAGTGAATCCGATTTCAGAAAGGAGAACAGGAAAAATACAATCGTGACATAAGTTGTTTCGCGAATGCAAACTCAACACATTTATAATCTGATGTTTATCTTTACACCAAAACAGATCCCAGTTTAGTACTCCTAATTCATCATTTCTAGAGGGCAAGTAGTAATAAAAGACTTAAATCAGGTTTACGTCTTTTAAGATCAAACTATCTCGTGCAAAACTCAGCCTACGGTACAACTACACTGTAACATCACTCACAGCTCTTTTTTAAAGTTCAAGCTGCGTAATGAATGAAACTCACCCACTCTACTCATCGCACAGCGTTAACTGTGTGTTCAACGCCTTCTCAGCCTACACCGCCATCATGTTGGACATTTTAACAATCCACGTGATGAGAAAAACTTCGTCGTTGCCAAAACCTTTAAAAACATTGCTCCTGAGTCTTGCTGTTTCTGATCTTGGAGTTGTTTACTAACTCAACCTTTGAACATCGCTCTGATGGTAAATCCTCCTTATTTCATAATTATTGCGTTTAACAGCATCAGAGCTTTGTTTGGTTATGCTTCGTTCTTTATTGTGATGGCCATAAGTGTGGACAGATTCTTGCCTATTCATCTTCATCTCAGACAATCAGGAACTTGTGGCTCACAAGCGTGCTGTTGTTATGAGACCTTATGATGATCTCAATTTTCGTTTTAAGTGTATTTTTGTCATTAGTTGATTTGTTTACCTTTATAACGTGGTTATCGCTTCTATTTCAGGCTTTTGTTTTATTATTACCGGAATTATTTATTCTCGAATGTATTTCACTGCACGCCATCAAACAAACCAAATGCAAGTCCTCCAAATAGCAAAGAATTAAATAGCCAAACAGAAAGTGCTGCGAGGAAGAGAAATGTGTTCTACGTATATCTCGTGTTTTTGGTTTTGCTATTTCCCACAATATTGCGTTGGAGTTGCCCGTTTGATATAGTCTCCCCCATCTATCGCTTTACATGTAACTGGTCTTTTCTCAAAAACCCCGGTGTTCCTTAATTCCTCGCTGAATCCTGTTATTTACAGCTTGAAAATGAGGCACATTCGCCACGCTATGATAGACGTACTGCGAAATATATTTCCGAACCGGAACTGAGCAGACTTGTAGTTATTAGACAGTTCTGCTGTAAGAATAACTTCAGGAACGTTCATTATTACAACAAAGAGTTTATCTCGACCAAGAAACTAATTTTTAGTACTTAATTTAGCGTTTTAGATAAAACGTAATCCGTGTACATTCGACAGCCTGATGACGTAAAATTATGTAAAAATATAAAATATCAATGTTTTTGTGTCAGAATAACTACTGGCTTATCCATTGTTTTACTTCGTTGCTTGTAGTGTATTCGTAACCAAATAAAATTTATCTGTTGTGAAAAGAACATGTGTTTTAGAACTGAATATTTTGTGTCCATCTTTAAGGTAGTGGGTGGGGTAGGCATCTCCACACTAGTGGAGACAACAACCAAATGATTTTTCAAATTGAGAAATTGTAAAACTCTATCTCGTTACAAAGTCGATGCATTCCTTAAAATTAATCCTAAATTTATCTCCAAAAGTAAACCCCCGTGATCAGGAGAAATTATGGCTGAAAATCAAGAGAAGATCGAGCTATCGAGTTACTTACCTTGATCTTCTTTTGATGAAAATAGATCACTATTTATGATGCAACAACTATCCTAAACATTTACTGGCTTGACAATAACATCCCGACGATGTCGAAACGGCGTTTATTGCTTTCGCTAATTTTGTGTTAAAAAATTGCGATAAAGTTGCAAATAATTCATCAAGAATTTTGCGTGTAAAAATTCGAACCAACCTAGCCTGCAACGATGTCTACAACAGTTGCGGAACATTTGATAATCTCGGCTTCATTTATGGAATACGTGTAAAAATAAAACATGGCCATGACGTATTTGGATATCTGACCTAATTAGCATAGGTTTTTACGATTTTATTTCTCCGTTTTCTACTTAGTTTTAATTTCGATTGAAAAGATATACGAAACACTTGAGACAGCGTTAAACCAAGTTTCTAACACCTCGAAGTTTGTCAAAAATACTCCGCTGCGCGTCGTTTATTCAACTCTCTTTCTGGTGTTTGGAAATGTGGTCAAACACAGTATTGCGACTTTCGATATATAATTAAATCTCGATTCAAAGGAGCTAACCGGTTTTCAGGCAAACGGGGACAGGTCCAGGACAGGCGAGGTTGTCACTAAAAGCATATCACGTGAAAGCTAATGAGCAAAAGCAGTTAATTTATATTATGATAAAAGTTAGGACTTTGAACAGTAGACAAAACTTTTTTCAAACGTGTCTCTTGAAAGATTGTTCTGTTTTGCGCTTATTTGAAATAAAGGTGCCAAGTCTTTTCCTGGACAAGTCACTATCTGAGCCATAATCAGAAATAATGCTTGCTCAGGAACCGCCTTCTGTTTTCTTTTAAGTTGTTTTTCGGTTAACAAAACAAATCGTCTTCAGTTTTAAATAATACATATATTGCTTTTAGATGTACTTTACACAACTTACTATGGCTATTTCGAGAACTAAATAGAGTCCAAATCTCACCTTTCTATGTTATCCAAATTCAAATTGAAATTCAACTTTTTTTCAATTTTTCTATTTTCAATGGAAAT
Organism: Orbicella franksi; assembly: GCF_964199315.1. Classification (NCBI taxonomy): domain Eukaryota; kingdom Metazoa; phylum Cnidaria; class Anthozoa; order Scleractinia; family Merulinidae; genus Orbicella; species Orbicella franksi. Next base: position 26,587,431 of record NC_138150.1, on the reverse strand, counting down.
TCAAATTCAAGTATAACACCTTTTTCTAACTGACATTTTGATGGAAAATGCAAAATTAGAATGTCAGTTTTGGCATATGAACGTCTAAAACGTACCTTAGATAGAGTTCTATTTCACTAGGTTTTTTCGTCAGTCTCTGGCAATAGTGACGCGGCAAAGGAAAGTTAGTCATTAATTCAAACAAAAAAGTCAAAAAATCATTTGGTATACGTATTGATCTGTCCTAGATGAAAATGAGTAAAAAAGCACTTAAACCAGCCAGCTGTCTACATCTTTTAAGATCAAACCAACTCGTGCACAACTCAGCCCATGGTACAACTTCACTGTACCATCACTCGGTGCTCTTCTTTTTCAAAGTTCAAGCTGTATAATGAATGAAACTGACCCACTCTACTCATCGTACATCGTCAACTGTGTGTTCAACGCCTTCTCAGCCTACACCGCCATCATGTTGAACATTTTAACAATCCACGCCATGAGAAAAACTTCGTCGATACCAAAGCCTTTAAAAACATTGCTGCTGAGTCTTGCTGTTTCTGATCTTGGAGTTGGTTTACTGGCTCAACCTTTGCACATCCTACGGATGATCAGTCCTACTAATTCCACTGGAACCGCGTTTAGCATCGCACTTTTGTTTGTTAATGTCTCGTTCTTTAGTGTTGTGGCCATAAGTGTGGACAGATTCTCGGCTGTTCATCTTCATCTCAGATATCAGGAACTTGTAACTCACAAGCGTGTTGCTACTGCGGTAATATTAATTTGGGTTTTATGTGTTTCTTTCCCATTAATTTCGATAGTGAGCTCTGAAGAAATCGCGAACATCGTTACCATAACTATATTAGGCTTTTCCTTAATAATTACAGCAGATGTTTATTGCAGCATTTATTTCACTGTAAAACATCATAGGAACCAAATTCAAGTACAACAAGCACAAGTAGCTCAGAATGCCCAGAATAGCCAAACTGAAAGTGCTGCGAGGCAGAGAAAATCTGCTGTCAGCACATTCTACGTATTTCTCGAGTTTTTAGTTTGTAATTTGCCAGAGTATTGCGTTGCAGTTGCCCGTCTGATATCTCTGCCAAGTACCGCTTTAACTGGTCTGTTATTTTACTCACTGACCCTGGTATTCCTTTATTCCTCTCTGAATCCTGTTATTTACTGCTGGAAGATGAGACACATTCGACACGCTATGATAGACGTACTGCGAAATATATTTCCAAGACAAACCCAAGCAAACTTGTAGTTACTTGCAGTTCTGTTGTAAAAATAACTATAGAAATGTTGTTGTAACTAACAGTTTATCTCGACCAAGAAACTAATTTTTAGTAACTAATTTAGCGTTTTGATAAAACGCAATCCGTGTACGTTCGGTAGAATGATGATGTAAAATTACGTGAAAGTATAAAATATTAATGTTTTTATGTCAGAATAACTACTGGCTTATCCATTGTTTTACTTCGTTGCTTGTAGTGTATTCGTAACCAAACAAAATAATTTTTTATCTGTTGTAAAAAGAAAATGTGTTTTAGAACTGAATATTTTGTTTCCATGTTTAAGGTAGCGAGGTAGACATCTCCACATTAGTGCGTCTTCAACAACCAAATGATTTTTCTCGTTGCGGAATTGTGAAACTCTGTCTCGTTACAAAGTCGATGCATTCGATAAAGTTTTACCCAAATTTATCTCCAAAGAACACCGCCTTGATCAGGAGAAATTACGGCTGAAAATGTTATCTTGATCTTCTCTCGATAAAAATACGTCATGATTTATAATGCAAAAACTAACCTACATTTTTACTTAACAATAACATCCCGACGATGTCGAAACGGCGTTTATTGCTTTCGCTAATTTTGTGTTAAAAAATTAAGATAAAGTTGCAAATAGTTCAAAAAAGAGTTTCGCGTGTAAAAATTCAAATAACCACCCTAGCCTGCAACGATGTCTACAATAGTTGCGGAACATTTGATCGTCTCAGCTTCATTTATAGAATGCGTGTAAAAATAAACGAAAGACGAAACGGTTCTCTCATAAAACTATCTATTTCCAAATTCGGTTTCTGTCAGTCTTTATTTTAAATACTCATCAACCAAAAGCTACACAACGCTTTTAAAGTAACTGCCGAAAATAAACGCCCCTCACAATTGTAATTTCTATTCTTTTTGAATAGGCTAACTCATGTGAACTAATCGACAATAGTCACCGCTTAACCGTAGAAATAAAACATATCTGTTGTAAAAAGAAACCGAACTCATCGAGCATTTGTTAATCCAGGCTTTAGGTCCCGTCCAAACTAGGCCGGAGCGGAAACTTGAAAACGGTGTTATCACTCCGAAAACGCGACAAATGTTTTCGGTCCCCACTACGCTGGAGAAATTTAAAAACGCAACAATCACCGGTCATTTTCAATTTGTGTTTGAGGAAAACTCAGACATAAAAATAACATAATTATAATAACCACATCGTTTTCGACAAGCTCCCTTTCCAAATGTTTTACCTCCACACTGAAACGCAAAGGCAGCGTTTTCAAATCAGTTCCTACCGTTTGCCGACTGAGCGGCGTTTTCGACTTCGAAAGATCCGTTTTCGTGACGGATTAGTGTAGACGGTAGGCCTAACCGTAGAAATAAAGCTGTGTTTACAAATTCGTCCAGAGTAATGTGGACGAGCCTTAGTCTTCATTTAATAATTTCAAATCCTTAATAATTGATTGAGTTGAATCAGAGGAAAACATGGCAACGGCGTATTTGGATATCTGACCTTATTTACAATTTTATTTCTCCGTTTTCTACTTAGTTTTAATTTCGATTGAGAAGCTATATCAAACACTTGAGGCAGCGTTAAACCAAATTTCTAACACCTCGAAGTTTGTCAAAAATACTCCGCTGCGCGTCGTTTTTTCAACTCTCTTTTCGGTGTTTGGAAATATGGTCAAACACAGTCTTGCGTCTTTCGATATATTATTAAATCCCGATTCAAAAGAGCTAACCGGTTTTCAGGCAAACCGGGACAGGAGGTCCAGGTGAGGCTGTCACTAAAAACATATCATGTGAAAGCTAATTAGCAAAAACAGTCAATTTATATTATGATAAAAGTTAGGACTTTGAGCAGTAGACAAAAATAAACAAAAGGTTTTTAAAACGTAAACATGTTTCTTAAAAGATCGTTCTTTTCTGCGCTTAATTGAAATAAAGGTGCCACGTCTTTTGCGGAGCAAGTCACTATCTGAGCCATAATTAGAATGCTTGGTCAGGAACAGCCATCTGTTTTCTTTTAAGTTGTTTTTCGGATAAAAAAACAAATCGTCTTCAGTTTTAAATAATATAGATATTAGTTTTAAATGTAAATTACACAACTTACTATAGCCATTTCGAAAACTAAATGGAGTCCAAATCCCACCTTTCTATGTTGTCCAAATTCAAATTGAAATTCAACTTTTTTTCAATTTTTCTATATTCAATTGAAATTCAAATTCAAGTTTAACACCTTTTTTAACTGACATTTTGATAGAAAATGCAAAATTAGAACGTCAAATTTGGCATATGAACGTCTAAAACGTACCTTAGATTGAGTTTTATTTCACTAGTTATTTTCGTTTCTCTGGCAAAAGTGAAGCGCAAAACGAAAAATAAGTCATTTATTTAAACAAAAATGTCAAAAAAATCATCAAGTATACCTATTGATCTAGACGGGAAGTAGTAATAAAGCACTTAAACAAGCCGTCTACACCTATACTCCGTGCGCGTTCTCAAAGTCCAAGCTGTGTAATTAATGAAGCCTACCCACCCTACTCATCGTTCATCGTTAATTATGTGTTCAACGCTTTCTCTCCCTACACCGCCACCATGCTGAACATTTTAACAATCCATGCGATGAGAAAAACTTCGTCGTTACCAAAGCCTTTGAAAACATTGCTGCTTAGTCTTGCTGTTTCTGATCTTGGAGTTGGTTTACTGGCTCAACCTTTGTACATCGTATGGATGGTCAATCCTACTAATTCCACTGGAACCGCGTTTAGCATCGCACTTTTGTTTTTTAATGCCTCGTTCGTAATGTTGTGGCCATTAGTGAGGGCAGATTCTTGGCTCTTCATCTTCATCTCAGATATCAGGAACTTGTGACTCACAAGCGTGTTGTTACTGCGATAATATTAATGTGGGTTTTATGTGTTTCTTTCCATTAATTTCGATTGTGAACTCCGAAGAAATCGCGAACATCGTTATCATGACTATATTGGGCTTTTGCTTCATAATGACAGCAGTTGTTTATTGCAGCATTTATTTCACTGTAAAACATCATAGGAACCCAATTCAAGTACAACAAGCACAAGTAGCTCAGAATGTCCAGAATAGCCAAACTGAAAGTGCTGCGAGGCAGAGAAAATCTGCTGTCAGTACATTCTACGTATTTCTCGTGTTTTTAGTTTGTAATTTGCCAGAGTATTGCGTTGCAGTTGCCCGTCTGATATCTCTGCCAAGTACCGCTTTAACTGGTCTGTTATTTTACTCACTGACCCTGGTATTCCTTAATTCCTCTCTGAATCCTGTTATTTACTGCTGGAAGATGAGACACATTCGACACGCTATGATAGACGTACTGCGAAATATATTTCCAAGACAAACCCAAGCAAACTTGTAGTTACTTGCAGTTCTGTTGTAAAAATAACTATAGAAATGTTATTACAACTTACACTTTATCTCGACCAAGAAACTAATTTTTAGTAACTAATTTAGCGTTTTGATAAAACGTAATCCGTGTACGTTCGGTAGAATGATGATGTAAAATTACGTAAAAGTATAAAATATTAATGTTTTTATGTCAGAATAACTACTAGCTTATCCATTGTTTTACTTCGTTGCTTGTAGTGTATTCGTAACCAAACAAAATAATTTTTTATCTGTTGTAAAAAGAAAATGTGTTTTAGAACTGAATATTTTGTTTCCATATTTAAGGTAGCGAGGTAGACATCTCCACATTAGCGCGTCTTCAACAACCAAATGATTTTTCTCGTTGCGAAATTGTGAAACCCTATCTCGTTACAAAGTCGATGCATTCGTAAAAGTTAAACCCAAATTTATCTCCAAAGTACACCACCGTGATCAGGAGAAATTACGGCTGAAAATCAAGGGAAGATCGAGCTACTTATCTTGATCTTCTCTCGATAAAAATACATCATTATTTATAATGCAAAAACTAACCTACATTTTTACTTAACAATGACATCCCGGCGATGTCGAAACGGCGTTTATTGCTTTCCCTCATTTTGTGTTAAAAAATTAAGATAAAGTTGCAAATAGTTCAAAAAAGAATTTTGCGTGTAAAAATTCAAATAACCACCCTAGCCTGCAACGATGTCTACAATAGTTGCGGAACATTTGATCGTCTCAGCTTCATTTATAGAATGCGTGTAAAAATAAACGAAAGACGAAACGGTTCTCTCATAAAACTATCTATTTCCAAATTCGGTTTTTGTCAGTCTTTATTTTAAATACTCATCAACCAAAAGCTACACAACCCTTTTAAAGTAACTGCCGAAAATAAACGCCCCTCACAATTGTAATTCCTATTCTTTTTGAATAGGCTAACTCATGTGAACTAATCGACAATAGTCACCGCTTAACCGTAGAAATAAAACATATCTGTTGTAAAAAGAAACCGAACTCATCGAGCATTTGTTAATCCAGGCTTTAGGTCCCGTCCAAACTAGGCCGGAGCGGAAACTTGAAAACGGAGTTATCACTCCGAAAACGCGACAAATGTTTTCGGTCCCCACTACGCTGGAGAAATTTAAAAACGCAACAATCACCGGTCATTTTCAATTTGTGTTTGAGGAAAACTCAGACATAAAAATAACATAATTATAATAACCACATCGTTTTCGACAAGCTCCCTTTCCAAATGTTTTACCTCCACACTGAAACGCAAAGGCAGCGTTTTCAAATCAGTTCCTACCGTTTGCCGACTGAGCGGCGTTTTCGACTTCGAAAGATCCGTTTTCGTGACGGATTAGTGTAGACGGTAGGCCTAACCGTAGAAATAAAGCTGTGTTTACAAATTTGTCCAGAGTAATGTGGACTGGCCTTAGTCTTCATTTAATAATTTCAAATCCTTAATAATTGATTGAGATTAATCAGAGGAAAACATGGCAACGGCGTATTTGGATATCTGACCTAATTTGCAATTTTATTTCTCCGTTTTCTACTTAGATTTAATTTCGATTGAGAAGCTATATCAAACACTTAAGGCAGCGTTAAACCAAATTTCTAACACCTCGAAGTTTGTCAAAAATACTCCGCTGCGCGTCGTTTTTTCAACTCTCTTTTCGGTGTTTGGAAATATGGTCAAACACAGTCTTGCGTCTTTCGATATATTATTAAATCCCCGGATTCAAAGGAGCTAACCTGTTTTCAAGCAAACCGGGACAGGATGTCCAGGACAGCTGAGGCTGTCACTAAAAACATATCACGTGAAAGCTAATGAGCAAAAACAGTTAATTTATATTATCACAAAAGTTAGGACTTTGAGCAGTAGACAAAAATAATCAAAAGGTTTTTAAAACGTAAACGTGTTTCTTAAAAGATTGTTCTTTTCTGCGCTTAATTGAAATAAAGGTGCCAAGTCTTTTGCGGAGCAAGTCACTATCTGAACCATAATTAGAATGTTTGTTCAGGAAAAGCCATCTGTTTTCTGCTAAGTTGTTTTTCGGTTAACAAAACAAATCGTCTTCAGTTTTTAAATGATATAGATATTAATTTTAAATGCACTTTACACAACTTACTATGGCCATTTCGAAAAATAAATGGAGTCCAAATCCCACCTTTCTATGTTGTCCAAATTCAAATTGAAATTCAACTTGTTTTTCAATTTTTCTATATTCAATTGAAATTCAAATTCAAATTTAACACCTCTTTAAACTGACATTTTGATGAAAAATGCAAAATTGGAACGTCAAATTTGGCATATGAACGACTAAAACGTACCTTAGATTGAGTTTTACTTCACTAGGTATTTTCGTTTCTCTGGCAAAAGTGAAGCGCAAAACGGAAAACGAGTCATTTATTAAAACAAAAGTGTCAAAAAAATCATCTAGTATACTTACTGATCTAGACGGGAAGTAGTAATGAAGCACTTAAACAAGCCGTCTACACCTTTTCAGATCAAACCGCTTCGTGCTCAGTTCAACTTCACTGTAATACAACTCGGTGCTCTTTTTCAAAGTCCAAGCTGTGTAATGAATGAAGCTGGCCCACTCTACTCATCGTTCATCGTTAATTGTGTGTTGAACGCCTTCTCAGCCTACACCGCCACCATGTTGAACATTTTAACAATCCATGCGATGAGAAAAACTTGGTCGTTACCAAAGCCTTTGAAAACGTTGCTGCTTAGTCTTGCTGTTTCTGATCTTGGAGTTGGTTTACTGGCTCAACCTTTGTACATCGCTGTGATGGTCAATCCTACTAATTCCACTGGAACCGCGTTTAACATCGCACTTGTGTTTGTTAATGCCTCGTTCTTTAGTGTTGTGGCCATAAGTGTGGACAGATTCTTGGCTCTTCATCTGCATCTCAGATATGAGGAACTTGTGACTCACAAGCGTGTTGCTACTGCGGTAACATTAATTTGGGTTTTAAGTGTTTCTTTTCCATTTATTTTGACGGTGAGTTCTAAAAAACTCGCTATCATGGTTAGCGTTACTCTTTCAGGGTTTTGCTTCATAATGACAGCAGTTGTTTATTGCAGCATTTATTTCACTGTAAAACATCATAGGAACGAAATTCAATTACAACAAGTACAAGTAGCTCAGAACGTCCAGAATAGCCAAACTGAAAGTGCTGCGAGGCAGAGAAAATCTGCTGTCAGTACATTCTACGTATTTCTCGTGTTTTTAGTTTGTAATTTGCCAGGGCATTTGGTTTTAGTTTCCCATCTGATATCTCTGCCAAGTACCGCTTTAACTGGTCTGTGGGCTTACTCACTGACCCTGGTATTCCTTGATTCCTCTCTGAATCCTGTTATTTACGGCTGGAAGATGAGACACATTCGACACGCTATGATAGACGTACTGCGAAATATATTTCCAAGACAAACCCAAGCAAACTTGTAGTTACTAGACAGTTCTGTTGTAAAAACTAAATTTAGAGATGTCAGTACAACTAACAGTTTATCTCGACCAAGAAACTAATTTTTAGTAATTACTTTAGCTTAATTCATGTACATCCGGTAGACTTTAGTCTGTTAATATAAATGACGTGAAAATATGAAATATCGATGTTTTTATGTCAGAATAACTACTGGCTCGTCCGTTATTTTACTCCGTTTCTTGAAGTGTATTCGTGACAAAATATAGTATATCTGTTGTGAAAAGAAAACGTGTTTTAGAAATACTGTGGTTCGATGTTTAGGGCAGAGGGGTAGGCATCCCTGACAGTTTCGGAGAAATTTTCGTGCGCAGAAACGGACAGCACTGGGAGACCTTTCAAAATCACATTGTGTTTATTAAAATCCCAGTTCTCTTGTAAATTATAAAAGAACACGGCAATAACGCCATTACTACGCATTTTTAATCAAAACTTTGGTTTCCTCAAAGCAGCTTTACCCAAAGCAGTTTATTTTCAGATGCAATGTTCCGTGACTAATTGACATGACGCGCAGAAGCAAACAAGTACATAACATCCTTACGTTCAATAAGGCATGTACTGCTGTCACAAAATTTAATTGTTTTATTCTTTATAAATAATTCAATTCATCAAGTATTTTTTTGCATAAATTGAAATAACTATAGCCCGCTGCAAAGGCTAAAATAATTGCGGAACGTTTGACCGTTTCAGCTCATTTAGAATGAGCGTATTTCAACACCCACCCCAACCCCCACCTACCACCCTCTGGACAATCCACGAGTATTTGACTTTTGTCTGTGCCTGGGGAGTAGAGAATTTGACACAAAAGGCCTTCCTGGGTGTGGAGAATTTGGACTTTGCCTGAGTGGGAAGGGGATTTTGAAACTTGTCTGGGGGGATGTGGAATTTGAACCAGAAGTGACAAGTATACACTGTTTTTCCAGAGTAGTAATGGACGCTTATATGAGCGGTAACCAATCAGGAGCCGAGAAAGACAATAGGCTATTGTTTGAAGAACAATGGATGCTATTGTTTTCCAAAGCCAAGATGGCCGCCACAAATTTCAGCCAATCAGGAGCCGAATTAAGAATTCAAGATGGCGGCGCCCACGAAAGTCAGCCATGTTGGAAAACAGCTCACCAGCCTCGACGGAGGATTGGGATGGGTCTCATGGATTTCCGTGGCGACACAAATCACGCCAGGGTCACGCACAAAATGTCATGCAACTTCAAAATTGATACTTACAGTGTCCTGTGGTCCTAAACGACAGAGGTCCGTCCGACAAGACTGAGAGACTTGGGTCCGAGTCTAGCCTATATAGGGGTGGTGCAAAGCATCATGGGACAATGACATCACCGGTATCCAATCAGAGGAAAGAAATCAGAATGAATTAAAAACAGTGGCTTCCCCAGTCCCCCTCTCTTAAGGAGAGCACTAAACCCCGAGCGTGTCGATAAGTGGGGCACTCCCCGAGGGTTGGTTACCCCGGCTCATGGATGAAATCCCGGACCGATCGGCACTCCCGGGGTGGGTACCATCGAGGCGCCACCTCGACTCTTTGTGGCCGGGAACTATCTACCAAAAACTATGTACAAAAACACAAAGTCCCGGCCCTTCCCTAATCGAACCTTGTCCCGCGGGGTAAGCGATCCTTCCAAAGACGCGCCAGTTCGCTGGGGGTAAAACTATTTACACTGTGTACAAAAAACTATTTACAAGGTGCCGCGGGTGTTGCCAGACTTTGAAAAACAAAACTATTTACAATTCGAACAAGGTTTCAGCATTTTCCATGTCTACATCATTGAACCCAGATGGTGTGTATCCATAAGGATAGGACTTGAAGGTGTCCGGATCGACCACACGTTTGTCAAACACCAATCCATATCTTTTGGCACGTGGACCCACTTTGAGCTATTTGGTGGCCGAATGTCTGGTGAAGAAATTGGGAATGACAACGTTGATTTTTCTGCGTTCGTGAAGAGGATCCGTCAGTTCATCCAGAGGTTTCTGGCGCATGATGTTGTAGTTAAGTTGTTGTTGACCACGAACATTGAGGGTGAAGCCACGCACTTTGCAGCACACTTTAGCGTGTTTGGTCTTGTATCCATAATTCTTTGGTCCTGCTGAGGTGAAATCGATGATGTAATCGCCATCGTCCAATTCGTTGGTCATTTCACCCAGAAAGTCTCCCAGAGGAATGTTGGGTTGGCCAGGCTTCCAGGAGAAAATAACAGAGTCCGTGTCGAAGTATAAGACTTGTTGTTGTAGCTGCTCTAGATAGGAGTACAACTTTAAACGGGCCCAACAGGTAGTGAAGGCAGCGATGAAAATGTTGACACGTCCGTTGTCGGCCTGTTTTTCTCTTAGATTCGAATAGACACCTTCTAAGGAATCTTGTGAACAAATGCGGACCGTGTGGATGTCTGTGAAGGTGTTTGACACTAGAGCAAAGAGATGAGCGGGTGTGGTGACTGCCTCAGTGGTTTTCTTTTGAAGATTCTCGCCAAACTTGCCCCAGAAACTATTCAACATTAACTTTGCCGTAGCTTTACGTCCTGGATTTTTTTCGATGAGGAGAGGATCTAAGGTGATGCCTTCTTTGTCTTGGTAGTCACGGACGTATTGCTGTTTCTGTTCCTCAGTCTGCGCCCATCAAGGATACCCGGCTGATTCCTGTTTTATTTTTAACCACGTGTTGACATAGTCAGCAAAGAGCCCTTCTTCACGTTGTTCTTCTGGAAAATGCCAGACTTCGTGGATATGTACGATGCAGTACCCGACCTCTACTGTTTTTACGAGTTCAGGAGTGCACCACGTACCCCTAAGAAGACGTTCCTCTGGAGAGTGAGGACAATGATGCGATTTTTCCAAGAGGTCCTTGGTCATCTCCTCTTCCATGGAGGTTCTGCAAAGAGGTAATTTCAGTTTACCACGATGTCGGAAGGGCAAGACGGGATGATACAAATGATAGGGAGGAATCACATCTACTTTTGCGTCACCGAAGTACGCATGGATGTCTTGGTTGTCTGGGTTGGTGATGATGATGGGATGACCAAGGGTATACTGTTGTGTCTTATTAACCCACGGGTACAAGGAGGTCACGTCCACGTATTTGATTTGTTCACCCTGGTCCTCGTTGGTCACATGATGGAGGCGAACTGCGTTGGTACGTCTCCCAAAGAAGGCATCTCTTGGATTAAGAGGTTCGACCATCTCGTACGATGCTAAGAACTGCGTGAGATCTTCATTGCTTTTGACTTCACGATCCCAATCACATTCCCACATGACTTGAAGGTTGTACCCGTGCTGGCGCAGAAGACGGTGTTTCTGTTGAGTGACTTCATACAATTCTTGGATGGAACGATCAGGATGGAATTTGGAATGTCGGTCACGATGATGGGGATGACAACGAGGGCAACCGTGCCATAGACATCCGTGAAATTCATAGACAATGTGGTTCTGTACGTCGAGGCCGTCTACAAGAAAGTGGAGCACTCTCTGTTCGTCGCTATTGCTCGCATGTCGAATGCGGTCTGCTTGAGGCGCGTCGTTGGGGGAAGAGGGACTGTCACGACGAAGAAGGTGTTCCTGCCATGCTAGCCACCTGTACGCTTTTACGGATTAATTCGAACGAACTCCTTGCCATCCTTGCATGGGTTCTGCGGCTATGCTGTTGGGAGTCAGGAGTTTCTTCCTCCAGAACCGATTGCACGCAGACGCTATGGTTACACACTTCTCGATGGGGTCAAATTCGGCATGTTGCTGGAATTCTTTTAGGAACTTTTAAGTAAGTAAGTAAGTAAGTAACTTTATTTAATGAGGGTAAAAACACTTAACAGTCATTGACTGATAAACTCGTGGCCCTCCCTTACTTTTGACATCCAGCTTTTAGGAGTTTGACATCTGACTCACAGTAGGCTCTCATTTCTGTTTTAAGATTGAAGATGTAGTTGTTTCTGACCTTCTCTGCATACCACTGCTCAAATTCTGCCTTCTTTTTAGCCGACATGCCATCAGGATCATACATCTCAGCAGGAAGCATGGGTCCTTCGTAGTCTTGATTTTCACGAGTATTGAATTTGTGAGGAAAGAACCCTTTGACTAATTCTTGGATGCCAAAGGTAGAAGGAAAGTTAGCAAGAGGAAAGGGAAGGAAGCAGAGTGAATCTTTGAAGGTCAATCGGTCTGATTTGAAGGACAGCACTTTGGTGCCGACGGTGATCTGATCCGTGATTTCCCGATGCTTCGCGTAGCAATGTTGCAACAGGAACATCCCGTCATATCCTTTGAGGTTATGAAAGACAGCAATCACGCTCCGATCTTCCCCGTCTTGATTAACAGTCAAAGATTCCAACCATTGAAAGAAAGTCTCTGTACAGTCTGCACCATAGAAGGATTTTGTGTGGTCCTCTTCGTCGTTCTCGGCGCTAAGCACCCGTTTCGTTTTGGGATCATCCTCTGCTTCCGGAATGGTCTGGATATAACATTGGTGAGAAGCGACGTGCATTTGTTGTTCACAAATGGGGCATTCTCCCCAACCGCACTTGTGTTGTTTAGGTTTACTTCTAGATTTACCTGCATTCTCGACTTCATACGTCTTGCAACACTCGAGGCATTTTTTGTAGGTGAGACAGATGGAGTTGATGTTTTTATTGCGACGATGAAGGTGATAAGAGTAACAGTCTTCACCAAAGAAGAATCGATGACACAGACGACAAAGAGAAGAGGGTGAAGGAAACTGGCCCGGACCCAATGGTCGTTTAGCCTCTGTGAAATCCAGGCAGTCCTTTCGATGACAAGATGGACACCATTTACCATCGCAAGGATGATGTGTAAAGTTGTCTTGATCGTACTCCCGATTACACAAAAAACCCAAGAACGAGTTACACCCATCATAATGGTCATCTTTGATGATACGGATGATCTTGTCCGATGGTGTGGGTCCCACGTAAACGAGCATGTGTGGTGGAGTGACCGATAAGACTTTGATCTGGTAGCCAGGGAGTGCCGCTTGGAACTTTTGTAGTTCGGAGATGCCACATGGTCCCTCAGGGACTCCCGCTAAGCGATGGAGGTCCTGGGCTTCCCGCAGCTGGACAGGATAACCCTGTTTGAGATTATGGTAATGACGATCCCTGATATTACCGTTTGCATCAACCAAGGCTTTCATGGTGACAATGGCTCGCGCACAACACAGTTCATCTCTGTTCTTGATGGTGATGCGGGAATGTTTGACGATTCCACGGACAGCTGCACTGCTCGGTTTGTAGCGTTTGCCATTTCCACTCCCAGGACTAGACGTATAGATGAAAGTGGTCTCCACCGTAAATGAGTCGTCAGGGGTGAATTCCTGGTTTGAGTTTAACTTCTGCGCCAGGGCTTGGAGATACGTGTCTAAGCGCTCTGACCCGTCCTCAAACTCCCTCACGGTGAAGGTGGTGGACTGGAACGCATGGTTGAAAGCATCTGATTGCATTACGAAATGCAGTGTGGAGTAAGGAGTGAGGGTGGGGTCCGCCTCGAGTTGCCATGTGATGGTGCGACGAAGGGCCTCGGTGACTTCACGGCCCAAGTCATCACGGGGTGTGGCATCCCTGTGTTGCTGGATGCGTGCCTCAAAACGCTGTTTATTGAGAACGTTCCTCCAGTTTCGTCTAGCACCCACTGGGCGAAGCTGGAAGTCCAACAATTGTGTGGCACCCCCTCCAATCATTATCTCATCCTGAGAGTCATCGTCACTATCATCAAAGGGTCGCTTGCTTGAGTAATATTCGTCCATGAGGACATCATTAGACGGGTCAAAGACCCACTGATCGCCATCGTTATCCAAGTAGGCATCGTCGAAGGGTCGTTTAGTCCCTAAGGGAACTGGCTTAAGCCCCAGGGATCTACTTCGACGAGGTGCGATGACCAGGGGAAACGATCACCGAGGGGATAGAGATCGGCTCCGGCGTAAAACACGCTGATATGGCTGTGAAGTGAACATGACTGTCTCACGACTAGCAATGAAATTGACTACATGATACACATGCACGACTTATCTTACTTAGATGATGTCATATCTGACCAATCATAACAAAATGTGACCAAATAAGGAAATGAGTATACACCAATCACCATCTAGTACTTTTACAAAGCACGTGGGAAACACGTTCATCCACATATGTACTATCAAACATGTGAAACTATAGCATGATGTAAAATTCTGAATCAAAAACACTGAGTACCACATTCAATAACAAAAAAATAATAATAATTGCCTCAACCAGGATTCGAACCTGGGCCTCTGGGGCCACAACCCAACGTCTTAACCACTAGACCATCGAAGCATTCGTTATTAAGGATTTACCAATTTATCAAAGTCTTTCGGGGTAATAAAAAGTTCACTTTACCAGATAAAACCATACATTGGGAGTCTAGAAGTTTCTCACAAAACACGCAAGGTCTGAAACTGTCATGTATAAC
>NC_138150.1:26557852-26567852 GCF_964199315.1 Orbicella franksi | reverse complement strand
AGAATACGTGGACGTTCTTACCCGTGTTGCAGGACTTGGTCGCGGGCTACAATCGATCGTATCATCGCAGCATCAAGATGGCCCCCGACAAAGTGACTGCAAGTAATCAAGAAGAAGTGTGGAACAACTTGTACGCCAAACGTTTGAACGCCAAGCATCTCAAGCCAAAGTTTAAAGTAAATGATCGCGTGAGACTCAATAAGAAGTTTAGAACCTTTAAGAAAGGTTACCTACCAGGCTGGACGGAAGAAGTGTTTATAGTATCCAGAGTCATCCCTGGAAGTGTGGTCACTTACAAAATCAAAGAGATAGATGACACACCTTTGGAAGGTACCTGTTATTCTCAAGACTTACGGAAAGTCACCGTATCGGACGACGATTTGTATCGCGTGGAAAAAGTGCTGAAACGTAAAGGAAATAAATTGCTTGTACGTTGGAAAGGTTGGTCAGATAAATACGACAGTTGGATTGACAAGAAGGACGTGAAAAAGCTTTGAGGATGAATGAGGAGTTTTACATCACCTTGCCTAGTCACAGCAACCGCGCAGAGTTTCCACAGAACCAAAGCAATCATTTCAAGATTCGATTACCCCACCCCATCAGGCTGCAAGGGTCGAGTTGGAAAGTGGGATTGATTAGCATCTCGTTACCAGATGTGAAAGTGCATCTCCCCAAGTTGGTCGACGGTAACGACATCCTGTTTACCCTGGACTGGATCATGAAATACCCTTCTGGTGCGTTAAAGTTTGGTAGGGCTCACCATGACCCTAACGATCTCCGAACTGTGGTTGAGTACACTGATACTGTTGGTTTTATGAAAAGTATGGTGACATTTTTCGAGCAGCGGCGCATCTCGAATTACCAAGGACCCCATCTCGGTAGCAGCTATACAGCATCCGATGGAAAGAGAATATACGTGAAATTTCGTTGGGATGGAGACGATCTACTGACGGATAACAAAGCGAGACACGTACGCTCCAATGGCTCGCCAGCATTGAAGATCAATAAGATGTTGGCCTTAAAGATAGGATGATTGAAGGGGAGAGGCCCTGAAAATTATGACTTGGGACTCAATTTACGTCAAGATTTTTTTACAGACACGGTACCCAACTTAGAAACGATGACACACGATCTGAAAAACGACACGGGTGAGCCTCTGTTTTGGTTGATAACAGAAGGCCTTTTTCATCTGAGCGTTGCTTGTGATTGGCGCTTCACGAATCTCAACAAAGCCTTTCAAAATGTGGTGGGTTCGACATCACGTTCCTTGTTCATCTATTCCGACGTGGGAGGAAGTTCAATGGTTGGAAATCAAGTCACAGATCTATTAAGAGAGGTCAATTACCGACGCACAGGGGATGGAAGTCACTATTTTGAACCGCTCCACGTTTAATATATTCCGTTGCGCAAGGCCCAGTTGGACATTATTGAGACGCAAGTGTCGGGGACAACAGGTGAACTGACCGAATTTGGTGAAGGAAACACGATTCTCACCCTTCACCTCAAACGAACATGAAAGGTGGAAGTTTAACGCGATTCAAACCTGACCCACAAGACGGAGGTGGCTTTGTTCAAGAATTGCTGAAGGCGAGTGTCAGGGGATGTCTGAAAGGGTCAAAAAGCGATCGCAGCGTTCGAGATCGCATTCGAAAGGCGAAATAGGGTGCAACACGGAGCGCTAAACAAGCAGTGAAACGTAAAGCTTACGAAGTCCTAGATAGAAACATCAAGCGGAAATTCAACGACTTCTTCGGCGACTAATGAATCCCATCTACTCCAGAAGCTCGAGACTCGTCAAATCTAGAAAAGGGTTGTCAACGTCACGTCGTGAAGGGTTCTCAAAAAGCTCCAAACGTCAACGAAAGGTACAAAAAGGCGGATGGATTGGCCCTGAGGTCAGTAAACCTGTTGGCTACGATTGGGATCACATCTTAGCGAGAAGACAAAGAAGAAGAAGAAGAAGAAGAAAATGACGGATACCTAGATGGACGGTGGGTTGTTACATCCGGATTCCAAATCAGTCCTGAATCCTCAACTGAATCTGTTCACCGTTCCACCCACTGATCTCAGTATGTCCAGTTATCGCATCGTACCCATTTAGACCTACACGACAGGCATCAACCCCGTGGAATTCCAAGTGGATCCTCAAGAAGATTACGTAGACCTCAGTCGAAGTTTCTTTGAGATTGAGTTGGTACTCAAACTGGCGAATGGTGATAACGTTGTGGAGGCCACGAGACTCTGGCCCACAAACAATTTGGCCCACACTTTGTTCAAACAGATCAGTGTGAGACTCAATGGTATCTTGATCAGTCCTCAAACCGACACCTATCATTACAAAGCATACCTGGAAACATTGCTCAACTACAACAGAGATGATGAAGAAACCGTGCTAAAACCTCAAGGTTGGTACAATGCCCTGGACTTTCCAACGCCATTGACTGTGAACAACACAAACACGGAAGGAGACGGACATGAGGCTTTCCAAGCATTGTCCTCCAACCAACAAGCTTCAGTGCAACTCATGAAAGCAGAACAAGGCAATTACACGGATGGAAAACGACACGTGCTAAGGTTCACATCCCACATCGAGGTGTTCCACTTGAACAACTTGTTGGTACCTGGCGTGCAGATTGGAATCCAGATGTACTTTAATTCTCCCAATTTGCTCTTGAATGGTGTGAATGTAGCTGGAAGATTGACGCACGAAGAGGTCAAAGTAAGAATGTACCTGTGTCAAGTAAGGCTCAACCCCAGCGTCTACCGAGAGTTGATGACGAAAATGAACGTCAACAGAACCATAGTGGCTTACCCGACCGTAAGAAGTGAAATTAGGACCTTCAACATGCAAGAGAACCAGCAAAGATACGAGTGCAACAATTTATTTCAAGGCAGAATTCCTAACAGAGTCATCGTTGGACTCGTGCTTTCAGAAGCCTTCAATGGTACTGTGGCACGTGACCCATTCTGTTTTCAAAAGTTTGGTGTGAGTAACATCAGACAACTGGTCAGCGGAGAAGAGTACCCTTACGAGACCCTGGAACTAGTGCACAACGACGGTACCCAAGATCTGAGAGGTTGCTATCGATTCTTACAAGCCACAGGATGTTTGTGCAAACATCAAGGTAACATTGTCAGAAGCGAAGACTGGGGTCAAGGCAAGAACTGCACACTGTTTGTATTTGACAATGCAGCCAACGGATGTTTGGACAGTCCGGTGTTGAACCCCAAGCAGTCAGGAGAGTTACAGATTGTGCTGAACTTCGGTGTCCCACCAGGTAACAACATCACGGTCATCTTGTACGGAGAGTTTGAGAACCACTTGGAAATAGACAAGAACAAAGCCGTGTTGTACGACATTTACCAACGCTAATGGAGAAAGTACCCCTGAATAACGTACAACTGGATCATTTGGCGACAGCGGATGCCATCTTGAAACCCTACTTTTACGGGACGGTGGCTTGCGATCGATTACCACGTCGACCAATCAAGAAAGAACCTCGTGGGTACATTGTAAACACAGATCCACGTGATAGACCGGGCCGACACTGGCTGGCGCTTTGGACCCATAGTGGGAATGTGTGCGAGGTGATGGACAGCTACGCCCTACCTTTGGAGTCTTACGAGACAATAGAGCTCCTGCAAGACTGGTTAGAAAGTCAATGGAAATATGTGATTTACAATGGACAGTCTCTGCAATCGATTTACAGTAAAAGTTGTGGTGATTAAGCCTTGTTCTATTTAAAAGACAGAGCGAGAGGTCAAGGCATGAACGAGTTCTTGAGGCGTTTCTCGAAACATGATTATGTAGACAATGATCACAAAGTAGGCCAGATGTTAAAGAAGTTGGTCGAGAAAGAGTTAGAATGGGATAAAGTGTGTAAAGTGAAACATCACCAAGACACTTCTCGTTGCGGTGTGAGACATTTAGTGTAATGATTGTTGGTTTGACATTAAAATACGATTGAAAACATGTTCTGTGTGATGATCTTGTAGTACACTGGTTAGTATTCTCGACTGTCACTTGATTCCTCGCAGGGTCAATTTTTCCATGTGGTAACAAAAGCTGCATGCCCATGCCCCTTTGATCATTTGGACTCATGGAACGACGCAAGGCTTTTCGATTTCATACCCCTTCCAGTCTGTTGGTGGTGGGTCCTTCAGGGTGTTCACCACCAAACTTTTACTGAACAACCTCGATTTGTTTCATACCCCACCCTCCCAAATACATAATTGCTACGGGGTGTGGCAAGACGGGTTTCAACCCATAAAAAAAACGGGGTCAAGTTTCACGAAGGCGTTCCTCACACAGATCAATTGAAAACGTGGTTTCCTAAAGGCGGATTACTTGTACTGGACGATCTAATGGCTGAAGGAAGAAACGATAAACGGGTTTTGGATCTGTTCACCAAACATTCTCACCATCAGAACGTTCTACTTGTGCCAAGACATGTTTCCGCCAGGGAAATATGCCAAGAGTATTTCCAGAAACGCCCACTACATCGTTGCCTTCAAGAATCCACGAGATCAATTAGGCATGAGAAATTTATTGTTCCAGGCGTTTCCCACTCAATGGCAAGTTTTGCAAGACACGTTTCAACGTTTGACAGAACGTCCGTTCGGATACATGGTCTTGGATTTACATCCTGGCAGTTTGGACGATCAAAGGATTCTCAGCCATCTTTTAAAGGACGAAGGATGTATGCGATGTCACAAATTCATCGAGACATCGTGATGAGTCCTTCCCAAGATTCAATCACTACCGTATCTCTAATGAACGGATTCAAGAAAAGCACCCAGTTGGCAAACAAAGATTTGCTGTGCCGATTGGATGGGTTATTTTCCTTTTACCACCGTCAGTGGTGGTGTCATCGCCAGATGTTTTACCACTTTAAGTGGTGCCACAGTTGTTTGAACGCTTTGGCATTGATCATCGTGGCAGCAGGCATCGTCGTAGGATCCGTCTTGGAAAATAGTCTCCTGATTGCCTGTTTATCCGCCGCTGGAACTGTGATTAAGGAGTGGAACGACTTCAAAAATTTTTCGTTCAAAATCGACATGTGTCACTTTGCCTACACACTTACGACAAAGCTTTGATCGAATTGAGAACCTACGTGCGAGGACTTCCGATGGAGGAGTTTGACGGATTCTTGATCAAGATGCAAACCTTGGATGACAAAATCACTGACTTCACACCCCCTGTATCTGACAAGTGCGTGCAAGAGTACGAACAACGATTTCTCTACGACCACGTTGATAAGAGCGGGAACACTGACGTGTGAGTGGTTGTATGTGTCATGAAGAGCAAACGAACAGTTCGTAGAAAACCAAGGAGACGAAGGAAGGTACAAAAAGGGGGATTGTTACCATTGGCAGCTCTCATTCCAGCTTTAGTAGCAGCAGGCAAGGCGGCGGCTCTAGGAGGAATCTTTGGTGCAGCTTGTTACGGTGTGAAAAAAGGTTTGGAAGCTGCTTCGCGTAAACGTCGACGATGAAAAATAAATCAAAGACCAAGAAAAGAAGTAAACAGCAAGGTGGAGCACTGGCACGACGTAAACATCGATTGGTAGACAAGATCGCCGAAGGAGCCAGTATGTTCTTATGGGGACCCTCACCTACCTTTGCTACGCTGGCATTGAAATTAGCGGGTCAGGCAGCAAAAGGAATCAGAGACAATGTGAATTACTATAGCAAGAGACAACGTGGTGGTGCACTGTTTACTGTTCTCAAGAATGCAGCCAAGATCGGGTACAAGCTCGGAAAGGACAAACGGTATAAGAGAATGGGTGTAAAGGGTGTCACAGGCAGTTACAACAGACGTCCTTCACCTTGGGAAGTATGATTCGATTACGCAGACAACGCCCTTTCTTGGAGGCTATTCTCAAAGAAGCTAATCGGAACAGGAGACAGGAGATGTTAGAACATGCTAATGCAGATCAAATCAACGCCGTGAGTGAAATGGTTCCCAATCTACTACGAAACAGAATTCCCGTTCAGCCAATCACTATGGCGAAACTGCATCGCTATACGACAACGCTACGCGAGGTGGGGAAACGCAGAAACTCAGTCAAGAGGCGAAGAGAACATCTCAAAGAACAAAAAGGTAGCGGATTCTGGTAAGGTTTGAACGGCGTGTTCCAAGCATGTCGATGTTAAACACCCGAGATGCCCACCGTTATCTACTGCAAGGTTACGACTTCGTCCCCAAACCCAAAGACACCTTGAGCGAATTGGTCAAGTTATTACAACAAGCCAACGAAAGAGTGGAACAATTGAAAGACAATGTGCAGTACTGGAAGAGGAAGTACGAAAACCTCAATCAAGAGTATTCAGCTTTTAAGTTTGAGGACTTGTGTGAAAGGTGTCATACTATCAGAGACCCTACAGCACCCGGAGATACTATTACTCTGCGTACTAATTACAGTCGAGATAAAGACACAACAGCCCGTTTGACGCTCAAACTCGAGAGGAAAGAGACTGAACTCCGTTACCGGCAAGACAGCTACGAAACGCTACTCCAACAACATTTCGAGAATGACAGAAGAAGTCATGATGGTACCCACGAAAGAGTTTGACCAATTGGCTCAGTATTACAAAGGAGAAATCACCGACAATGCCTTGTTGAACAAAGCGGGACGTTTGCCCGCCGAAAGTCACGTGATACTCCGCGATAAATCGATTCCAGATTCGATTGCCATCAAGAAAATTAAACCTCTAGCTCGTCAAAGAGGTCATTTAACCAAACGTATCAGACATATTGGTCCTTTGTCGAGCAATAGTGCTGATGTCGGCGAAGAGGAAGTATAGGAGGAAGGAGCCTTGGTGAAAGGTCCGTTGGAAACGATGTTCAAACATTACTTCTCTAGGTACGAAGACACCGAAGATCAAGGAAGAAGCTACACCGTCTACGTCAGGTGTTAAAAAGAGGCCACCCGCTTCTAAAACACCCATTCCTCCGCCTGACTCGGAACTGGGCACGCTCCTAAGAAAAGCTGACATTCTCCTGGGTAAAGACAAGCGCAAAGGCAAGGGCAAACGTAAAAACGAGGCCGAACGTTTAAAACCTACAAGTGGTTGGGAAGACTGGGCCAAAGGAAAGAAGCTGAGAAGAAATCTAAAACACGATTATGACTCGTACTAGCAAGACCCGACGTAGTACACGCATCAAGACCCGACGACTTATTAAGCAACGCGGGAGTGGTGTCGACATTCAGAAGTGGCTGGGCAAGACGAGAATCGAATTTCACTGGCCTGGGTACCAGTGCATGGGACCTGGGACCAAATATGCCAAGAGACTGAAACGAGGCGATCCAGGCATCAATCGTTTGGACAAGATCGCTAAACAACACGATATCGATTACAGTCACGCTAAGAATTTGCAAGACAAGTGGAAAGCGGATACAAAGATGATCAAGGCCATTGATAAGTTACCCGGCAGCAAAACAATGACGGAAAGGATTGTGAAGAGAATCATGCAGGCTAAGAAAAAGTTAAAGTTGTAATCAATTTCTCCCTTTGGAGTTCGTGTTATTCAATAAACGTTATAAAAACTCTGACGCTTTGTGTTGATGCCTTGTTTTGTTTTTGTTTTGCTTTAATGCGTTAATGGAGAAAATACTTTTAGTCCGCATTAAATTTTGTTACTTGAAAATATCCTTATGTCTATAGTTATCGTTTTACAAAACATGTCGTTTTAGCACGGGAGTACAAGCTTTAAGTTAAAGCGATAACATCATTTGTTAACAGACAATTATTTTGGGTGTTTAAGTAAGTAAAACGAATAGCATTTTCAACTTCAATTAACTTTAGTCCCTGTGTGGTTTGATTTCTTTGCTCTCTACAAAAAACAAAGAGGTATTAATTTTTCATGCAAATTCAGCATTTCCAAGTTTCTTGCTTGGAGTTAAACAATGTCGTATAAGAGTCAAGCGTCGCGTCACTCCACATCTTTGTGTTTAGGACTACAGGACACTGTAAGTATCAATTTTGAAGTTGCATGAAATGTTTTGTGTGACCCTGGCGTGATTTGTGTCGCCATGGAAATCCGTGAGACCGATCCCAGTCCTCCGTCGAGGCTGGTGGGTCTTTGTGTTTAGGACCACAAGACACTGTAAGTATCAATTTTGAAGTTGCATGACAGTTTTTGTGTGACCCTGGCGTGATTTGTGTCGCCATGGAAATCCGTGAGACCGATCCCAGTCCTCCGTCGAGGCTGGTGGGCTGTTTTCCAACATGGCTGACTTTCGTGGGCGACGCCATCTTGAATTCCAATTCGGCTCCTGATTGGCTGAAATTTGTGGTGGCCATCTTGGATTTGGAAAGCAATAGCATCCATTGTTCTCCAAACAATAGCCTATTGTCTTTCTCAGCTCCTGATTGGTTACCGCTCATATAAGCGTCCATTACTACATTCCAGGTATGGAGATGTTTCTTCTTGGCACCTGGAACAACCACGTGTATTCCGCTGGAAAGACTTGACACTTCCGGTTCAAATTCCCCACCCCACCAACTAACTGTCTCCTTCGTGCCATGTGGCACATAGGACCTCACCCACCACACCCAAGCCCACCAAGACAAGTTTCAAATTCCCCAACCCAGCCAGGCAAGGATCAAATTCAGGATGGCAGGCACTTTAGAGGCTGAAACTTCGGTAAGTGGAAAGAGCCAATGTTTACTTGCTATAGGTGGAGACAAAAAAGTAAGCTCTTTGGAGTGACCTTCTCCTTAAAAGTTCGCTTTCGTTAGCGAATGGCTGAGAAACCGAAAGCTGTGTGATTTTCAGGTTTTAAAGCCTGAATAGTCAAATCAGTTGCTGGTCAATGGGTAGAAAATCACGGTCGCTGATCTTGCCTTTTTCAAGAAATAGTTGTTCTCCGCAGAGCAGGTAGAGTATGAACTACTATTGAAGAGTGACTGAACAAACGCTGTAAAATGTACAACCACCTCTCTCAAGAAATATTTTAAAAAGTATAATTCATTCGAAGGTATTGCATTCAGTTGTTAAACGCGTCTACTGGCCTACTATCATAACTTTTCACGCCGTGGAATGACGCTTGCAAGTGAAAAACGCAACAGCGGCGCCAAAAACTGTAAATAGGCGACTTGGCTAAATTTTACCACGTTAGTTGATCACACAAGAAATCCTTCAATTGAAAATTGTTCAAAAGTAAATCTACAGTCAAAATTGCGATTTAATTTCCCGTGGGGTCAACAAGAGTGCCTGAAATATCCTCGCTAAGTAGCTTGCACGCCTGCACTTGGGCAGGGCATTTGAGCGCAAGTTGGTCCAGGGGGGCGGGAATTTGAACGAGCCAATCTTCAAAAGTTCAAATGCCCGGGGGTTGCCCGGGGCCTTACCCGGGGGGATGTTGAAGGGTTGAATTGATCGACGCATAGACGAGCAACTAAACCGGCGATCTTCTAGTAAAACAGTTCAAAGCTATTTTTTCTTTTTGTTAATAGGTCAAGCAAACGTTTTTATTGCAGTTGCGCCTCTTACAAATATTCAGGCATGGAAAATACGAAAAAGAACGTCCGAAGTTAATTCTAATGTGTAACGCTCCAATTGCTACAGGGAATTTATTTATTTATTTATTTATTTATTTATATGTATATTTATTTATTTATTTGTTCCTCATTCATTCTTTTATTTAGTAAGTTATTACTTCATATGAGTACTCGTACTAATGAAGAACGCATACGAACTCAAACTTACTGGAATGAACTAATCGACCGTTTCTTAGTCCAACCTTCTGTCGTCATCCGTAAAACTCTATTAAAGCAGTTAATTTTCAAATGCATGGCCAGGCTGATCATGAGGCTGTAAAAGAAACCTGACACGAAAATACTTAATTTAACTAACAAGGAACTTTACTCGTTATGTGCTGTTCTCAAAACATATACTTTGTCTTGTAGAAAACGTTACTTTGGTTACGATACAGATTAGTAGTTAAGCAGTAGATTAAAAGAATCAAACGTATCAGCAAGCTAATTTTGTGCA
>NC_138150.1:26452852-26555352 GCF_964199315.1 Orbicella franksi | reverse complement strand
ATAATTTACCGAAACGATCCGTTGGTTGCCCCTGATGATAGATGCTGAATTTCATGTCAAGACATCAAAATTGCCAGTTGATATTTCTTTGCTTTCACTAGCACTTTTGAATTTTTTTTGTTTATTTCAAGTTAGTAAAATACGATATATCAGTTCATGGGTCAAATCCATACCTTATACCGGACAGCAGCATTTTTCCTGGTAACCCGGACACGACTGCAAATGGCATTCTCCGTTCGGGCAATATTCATTTAATGGCACGCACTTGCCATTGATCGAAGCACAATCCGCTGTGAACAAGAAAACATTGCTCTCGTATGAGTCATGAAAGAAAAGAGCCATAACACAAACAAAACCTGAAAAAAAAAATTGATTTCAGCTCAGATAACCTAAGTACCTTTTTTGATCGTGATAAGGGTCGTGTTTTCCATACATTGATGGTGATATATCGTCTTCATGTAATGTTCCTGGTGTGTCTTTTAGGTGTATTTTCCCGCGCATTTTTTTCCATATCTTTTGACATTCCACATAACTTCCATTTCTCAAGTTGCAGTTACGAAGCAAAAGTATATGTCCGCAAAGTTGACTTTAAATTTCTTAATTTCCTCAGGAAGGCCAGTTAAACTATTTCGAAAGAATCAGGGTCCATAAAATACTCAGAAATATATTATCCGAGGAACAACTACAGTGACTTACTTCCGACCATTTGTCGTAAGAATGGAGCAGGCATGGGGTTCCTGTGTCGGTTCCCTGGGTGGCCTCCACCCTGCACGGCAACGGTCCCCAAAATAATCAACAACAGACACAAATGAAA
Source organism: Orbicella franksi (assembly GCF_964199315.1). Classification (NCBI taxonomy): domain Eukaryota; kingdom Metazoa; phylum Cnidaria; class Anthozoa; order Scleractinia; family Merulinidae; genus Orbicella; species Orbicella franksi. The sequence goes on along the minus strand of NC_138150.1, from coordinate 26,554,538 downwards.
CTTGGCAGCCATACTCTTCCTGCAACAAACAAACAGCCGTATTCTTTGTAAAAAGAGTTGCTACTCGCTCGAAGTCCTCGAAGTAGCACTCAGAAAGAAGAAAGAAATATACTAGGACAGGAGTATATTTTTGAAAGCTCATTTCTGTCGTTCAAAGGCTTTATTTAACATGAAATGAAGCAACTAAATGCGAACTGCTACAACAAATTGCTTAAATTAAACTACGGTTACAAGTTTTTACAACTACGTAGAAATGCGACTGGAATTTTCTTCTAATCTGCCATAGCGTTTTATGTTGGTTGCCTATGTTTTCTGTCTTTCTTTCGGTTATACAGACTCGCCTCATAAAATAAGTTCGTATATCGTCGCCTTGCATTGCTCTAGAGTTTTTATCACCAACCAACAAGGGTGAAAAAGCTTTAACACTAAAACATTTTCTACGGAGGTTTTAAATATTGAGTTTACCAGTAAATGGTTTGATTCCCATCCAGCCATCTAAAATATTCTAAGCCTAACGACCTTATTGTTCCATGAAACGAAAGAAGGAAGGACTTTCAACAGGAAACTATTTCTTCCAGTTCCCTGGGCTAGGTTCATGGAATCACAGGCAAATATCATCATAACACCCAGCTGCTAACAATGTTAAATCTACAAACACCAAACCTTATTGCGTTAGAATCTTCTCTTTAGATATCCTCCTTTGAAGTCAGCCTTCCGCGAAACCTTCAGGTTAGCTCTCTGCGTACAACTGCTCGTTATCTGCGACTTTGTCTCCTTTCAAGAGGTCCTAAACATGAAACAAATTAGTTTGAGCTGGACAGCTGTCAATTGGAAAACAGTTTTATTGAAGCTCATGTCACAACTGCTGGGACTTGCGTGCACCTGTTAAGCTTGCAAAGAGCGCATGCCCAACTGCATTCGCCTAGGGTAGGCTTCAAACATTTACTTAATGAAACATTTTGGCCGAACGAGAAAAACTGGAAATATCATGATAAGAGGAGTTTTGAGAAACGTAAGACCAACCAGGAAGAGTGCCCCGACTATCAAACGTTTTTGCGTTCCCAAAGTCAAGTTCAAGGCTAATGTTGAGCGAAAAAATTACGGACAAAAACCCAGATTTTAAACAAAAGAAGACAAACGGCTACTTTGTAGGGTTGGCTTGGCAAGTTTGTGATGCGTTACTAAGGGTATAACTTTTCAGTGCTGAAATTCTATTGATTAAACATGAGACTTAAAATGGTATCGAAATTGCGCTTAACTGTCGTCATTGTTTGGTGATAATAACCAGTTTCAAACGTACAAAAGATTGATTGATGGATCGAGAGAGCAAAGGATCGATCGAATGATTCATTGATTGCTTGCTTGCTTGCTTGCTTGCTTGATTGATTGATTGATTGAAATTGAAAACTGGCATGATCTGATTGGCCTTTGGAAAACAGCATCACTTGACACTGGCGGAACTAGGGGGAGGTTGCAGGGGGTGCACACCCCCCCCACCCCTCCCGGAGATGAAGCCTTCGTCTTCGTGTACGCTTTTAAAATTTGTTTACCTCACCAGTCAGTTACGCCATTTCTTAGTGGTGCACCTCTCCTATGAAAAATCCCGGATCCGCCCCTGTGACAGTAGGTTCTGTTTCACCACAGAATAACAACGTATCATGCACCAAGGTATTTAATTATCTTTATTTGCGGATTCTGACGTTAGAAAGGCATTGAGCGATAATCCTGTGTGTTCGTTTAATGCTTAATCAGTGAATATTTCCAACGCGAAACAAGATACACCTAACTGATGACCTAAAATGACCACTTTCCATATTAGAATGGTATGTTTCTTGGAAGCAATGTACAATGGAATGGAATTGACCTTTCCTGATTTTTCCATCTTGTAACTTTTTGCTGTGAGGTGTTTCGTTCCCAATTTTTATAGCCGGTTTTTTCATGAACCACCACAAGACAATTTCAATCTTCATAGCAAGTCAATTGCGTGCATTCTATATTTTAATTTAGGTTTTCGGCTCACCTATATGCAATCTTGTATTCTTCAAAAACCCACAAATGGTTGTCAATAACAGCTTAAATTAAAATTTTCCGCGCATAGAAGACACTGTAACAATAGGTTATCTGTCACATTAGCAAGAGCAATGTTTGTACATTATATTAGTTTTTCAGAGAGCGGAGGCACGTCTTCATAAAATGAAAAGTAATTGCGTACAGACGCTAATTTTCCAACCTTTTAATGTAAAACATAGGGATGTAAAACTAGGATGGTAAAGCAAAAACCCAGGGCATACTAATCTGCATTTTCTAATCTGTCGATACAGAGGACAACTTTGAGCGTAAGAGAACGCTGACAATCCTAACATGGAAACATCTACAAGTCTCCTTTCTTGTCTTTCGTGACCCATCGTGGATCAGATAGCGGCAAAGGTGTGTCATAACCTGCATTTCCTTGTCATTTACGGTACCAAATAGACACCAGCACGGTTTAAAATTAACTCGGTTTGATTCGCTAACCTCTGACGCATTTCCTCGACTGAACAAGACTGACAGGCACATCGCGTTCACACACCAATAATAGAGAATAAATATAACAGGCCCGAGTCCAACTGCACTACCTGGTGGTTCTTGTGACCCGAATAAACAGTTCCTGTTTTCAAAACCAAGGAGAAACATTTCAGAAAGATCCACATTGTGAACTCCCTTAAATCTGTTAGGCATCACGCCTTCCTAAAATCAATCGGTAAACAAACCTTTTGAAGAATCCTCAAAATGAATTTAGGATAGGCCTCGATCATTATCAATTTGCGGTTTGTTTTACGCGACAGCAAAAACAAGGCGAGAGGAAACTGAGGATACTTTTCGTTTCAACATGTCTTTCTTTCTTACGTCAGAATTTGCAAATTAAAGGTAACTTTAAAAATACCTTGGTGGAAGACACGCTGTTATTTGAGCGCCAATATATAACATTTGACTTTAAGTAGTTAAAAATGTTCGGTGTGTAGCCAGGCATGTTAAAAATTGGTAAAAAAGGAAAGGAATTAAATGGTTGTCACTGGCTAAAACTATGGTTATCGGACGTTTCGGCCACTACTGTTGCCTTCTCCAGCAAAAGATGGAAAATGCAAATGTTAAACGGCGTCCTGCTAGAATATGTAATAGATGTGTGATAAAACTAAATGAGCAAATGTCTCTAGAGTATTCTTAATGAGTGTAAAAATTCTTAATGCCATTGTACACGTTCGGTAGCGCTATGTGTTCGTTTATAGCGTTCCTGTCTCGCACGGAATGCCAAGCTTCAAGAATTAGTCTTTGTTTCCATACTGATAATCTGTCGACAATTTCAACGTTCTCCAAATCTATTTGGTGACCGTTGAGCATATGGTGTTTGGCCAATAAAGAGTTTTTGTCTAATGTTGCTATAACCTTTGCGTGTTCTTTCATACGTGTTTTTAACGCGCGTGATGACTAACCAACATAAACACAGTCACAATCTTTACATTTGATCTTGTAAACAATGCCTCTGGAAGCCTCTTTCTCGATCTTGTCTTTAGGTTTTTTGAGTATGTTCGAGATGGTACGAATAGGTTTATGGGCGACCTTGACATTGAAACCTCGAAGAACGTTTGCGACTCTTTCGGAAAAACCTTTGGCGTAGGGGAGGATGACAAAACCACGATGGTCGGTATCATTCGTTTCTTGTTGTCTATTCAGTTGGCGGCCATTGTGAATGAAATTTGCAGGGTAGTTATTAGTGGCAAGGGCTTTCGTTACTCGTTTAGTTTCCCGTGAAACTTCCTCCTCCGTGGAAGGAATGTTCCTTGCGCGATCCATGAGAGTGCGCACGACCGAGTGTTTATGCCGAGGATGGTGGTGTGATTTGAAATCAAGGTAACGGTCGGTGTTAGTAGCTTTCCTGTAAACAGACACAGCGATCGAGCCATCTTCTTGTCTGGTTGTTTTTGTGTAGAGAAAGGCAATGGAACCTTCTGATTCTATCTCGATTGTAAATTTGATGTGAGGGTTGATGGAATTGAGATGTGAGTGGAATTCATCTACGTGCTCTCTTTTAACACATACGTGGCTGTCATCTACGTATCTAAACCACCATTTAGGAGGGTTAGGGGTCGATGAGAGAGCCTTTTCTTCGACATGTTCCATGACGAGATTGGCCAAGATGGCGCTGACTGGGGATCCCATCGGACAACCGAAAATTTGTTGGTAATGGTTATCACACATCTATTTCATATTCTAGCAGGACGCCGTTTAACATTTGCATTTTCCATCTTTTGCTGAAGAAGGCAACAGTAGTGGCCGAAACGTCCGATAACCATATTTTTAGCCAGTGAAAACCATTTAATTCCTTTCCTATTTTACCAATTTTCTTGGCTTTAAGTACCTTCGCATCGTTTCAAAGCGAAGGAAAACCTCCAATGCTGTGGGGATGCCATCTTTGGTATTTTAATATCACTGAATATTTAATACTGATCAAAGAAGCAAAGGAGCTTTTGCCCTCGCTATGTTTTAATATATTTCGAAACTTTAACTTTAATAGGCGTTTCAAGAAGAGACAAATGTCCCCTGCCCAAACAATATTAAATTGAATGAACGGCAGAGAAATGAGTAGCCGAGCGAGTACAGAGCAAACGAACGCCCGCCCTGAACGCCCGCCCGAACAAACAGACGGTCGAAAGTGCAGACAGACGCTCCCCGCCCAAAAAACAAAAATGAGTTTAGACCACAAAAATTTAGGTTCATTCAGTTTGTCTATCACTGTCAAAGATATCCAATACGGAATATGTAGAACAACGTCAAAATTCGAGAAGAATTTTCAAAAATTGGCCGTTGCATTACACGTTTTCTATAGAATACAAGTTGGTATTTTGTAAAGAACGGCAAAGAAATGATGTAAGAATTATAACGTACGAGCACGCAGCCATTGTACTACTAGCCGTTGCCGTTGTGGTTTGAAATCCCTAAAACCAAATGATCGGCGAAATAATGAAAAGCCAAACGTGCACCGGCAAAGCAAACGAAAGCCCAAGGGAACAAAAAGACGGCATCTGTGCTATGAAACGTCTTTTAGAAATTATAACAGACGAAACAGACATATGAAGCACTTTTTTCACTTTTGTTTTGGTCACAACCGTCACATGCGGTATAGTTTTCTAAACATTTCCAAGTTTTACACATTGTTGGTTTGTCTGTGGTTTGAAAACGCGATTCAAGTGGTCAGCGGTGGGCTAAAATGGCGGAGTACGAACATAGCAGCCATAGCGGGTCACCATAGCGGGTGCTAGACTAAGCATAGAAATATAAAATTCATAATATTGATTGTTTGGTTACTAAAAAATGGAACTAATGAAAAAGGTTGCAATTTGTTTAAGCAGGCTTTTTTAAAGTGCCACTGAAACGAAATTTTTGTATGTGAGATTTTTGCTTAGTAATAAAGTTTCAACCTTACTTGGAAACACTGCAAACTTTTTTTTCGCATACGGTAAGCGGAAACTGCTTTTTCAGCCGTTCGAAGTTGGCTGGTTAAACCCAAAATTGGCGGCCATTTTGGCGCGGCCAAAACAGCCTAGTGACGTCACTGGTTGTATTACTCTCATGGCGCGCTGAAAATTTAGAGTGATTATGGGAGAAGAGATTACTGTTCGAAGCCCCCCAAAAAAACATCTTAAGGACATCTCAGAGCTGTAAAGCAGATAATAACAGGAGCCTTAGAGATGAAGAGGTCGAGAGTCGATCCTGGGGCTTTCCAGTCTATTTAATTGGATATTTGCAGGATATTTTATGTAGGCAAGCAAACGAGTGGGAGTTCTTAGATCGTAAAATGATCGGGACTCTTGGTGAAATGGCCAGCACTCAATTAAACAATATCTACACTCATAAAGTAAAAAAGACATGAAAACAAGAGGAAGCGGCTTTTGAAAATAATATCCGGACTGCTGCTGCACGAATCGCAGCAACAACGCTTCGAGTTTTCGAGTCGCTTCGCTTCGAGGAGACCGGACGCTTTGTGAGTTTCACAGCGGACGAGATTGTGCCACAATGACCTTTAGTCCAGTTGTATCTGCTACATCCTACAAGTTATCACAACAGCAACAATTTAAGAAACCCTCTTCTTTTATATGAGGGAGCGAATTTAAACTAAGCGAAGGTAAACTAAGCTGCCATGACCCAGCAGGTATGCTTTCAGGAAACGAGAGAAAGCGTGACAATGTCGGCGGCGAAAGGTCATATATGCAAATTAGTTCAAATTCTGTTTAATAAAGCTTCGAAAGGAGTGTAAACTAGTGACATTTTAACGAATTGTTTTGAACTTGGATACTATCAAATGAAGATCATAAACATGAGTATGTGCTAAGAAACTCAAAGTAATCCATCGGCCGTGAAATATTGCAATTGGGAGATACGTGTAAAAGAGAAGCGAAATTCCCGCTTTGTTTACACTGATACGTATGCGTCGATAAACCAAACCCTGCTGCGGATCAAATTTTCAAAGATACATTTTGTCTACCACAAGAACTCTCACTTATTAGTGTCATAAAAAGATGCCCTCTGTGTGCAAAGAAGTACTCGACTCAAAGCTTGTGGACCGTTAATAACTTCGTGATTTTGCGGATGGCTGATGCCCTTACGGCTTTTAATGCAGTATTAAAAGTTGCCGAGGATATATTCGAACCTTGTTAATAGACCTTAGATAAACGTGAGAATCCAAATTTCAGAACTAGGCTGAAAACAGACGACGAAATATCGTGTTTAGGCTTTAGGACGTGATTTAAAAGTTGCCACACTCGTCTTCGAAACATCCAATCGAGTACTCAAGATGTTCGAAAAGTAAACTGAGCTGTTCTAATCTGTAGCATTTATTTTGGTGAATCGACACTCTCTGGCGCCCCCCAACGTTTATGATGTGTATTTCGTATCAAGGCTGGACAGAAATTACAAGGTAGAAAACTAGTAGGTATCGACAATATGAAGAATAAACTTGAATAAATCAAGTGAAAACAAGAAAGAATCTATAGCGCTTCTTGCGTGAATACAACCAGTGACGTCACAAGGTCCTTAAACTCGGTTCCAGAGCCCGGACACAGTTTTGCTCCAAAAAGTCGACTTCAACAGCTAAAAAAAGCACTTTCCGTTAGGATTTGACAGAAATGAAGCTCACCATTACTTTAAGCACGCTTGAAACTATAGATTGGGATAATAAAAGAGAGTACGAAAATTTCGTTTCAGTGGCACTTTAATAACCTGAAAAGTAACGTAAAGATTTTGGGAAGCTACTTTTTGAGAAATTTTGAGCATCTTTTTTAAAACTTTGTAGCATATTAGGAATAGCCCTGGCTAGCAAGGAACTACGACTGCTGTTGCTTACTGTACATCGTTAACGCTTGTATGGCGACTTTATCAACTCGTATCTTATCAAGATGATTTTTTGTCGAAAGAGAGCTACACGGTGAGAAAAGTCTGATTGGAGCTGGAGTGCGGTTGGAAACCGGGTTGCAGGGATAAGCAACAAACTGATGAAAGAACTGAAGCAAGGCTAGGTTCCGTCGTATTTTATTCGCGATTATGATGTGCTAACCATCCCTAGCTGAGTAACTTTATTTTATCGCTTTATTATCCAACTGCAGCGAATACTGTCCAAATAACAGTACAAATATACAGCGATATTGTACAGTAGAAAACCTGTTTGCCGTATTTGTACAGTAGAAAACCTGTTTGCCGGACAGGTCGGCGCGCGCACGCAAAACCGTCACACTCTCCCTCTTTCATTGATAAATTTATTGACTACAGCAGTTGGATAATAAATCTCTCATTAGATGTTTTGGTGTGTAGTATGGCTTTATATTTTTACTCGTTGTTTGTATTTTGACGAGCCCGTAGGGCTCGTCAAAATACAAACAACGAGTAAAAATATACAGCGATACTACACACCAAAATATCTAATAAGATATATTTATTACCGAGAGCTTGGAGGAATGCTACCTGTCTCGAACCCAACCGGGTTCGCACCCCTGAACTATAAAGAGACAGACATTGGGGTTTGCGGTATTGCGGTATTGGACAATTTTTCTTGCGGTATTTCGGTAAATTCAATCTCGAAATGCGGTATTGCGGTATTCTCCGAACCTGCGGGATGCGGTTTTTTAGCATTTTGAACGGTATTAAAAATTATTCTCCTAGTCCTCCAACGTTTCCCGAGCCTTTTCCGGTTTCCGGTTTCTCTTGCAGTCTCGGATTGAACATTCCCGATGAAACTTGTCTCTCGTGGTAACGGTAAACTGAAATTCCTTGCGTCGCAATCGTAAAAGGGTATGTTATTATTTTTTTAATGATTTGCCAACACGCCAATGGATGTTACCAGAAGCATATGCTTCTGATATTACTTATTTTGTCGAAATCGAAAATTACCTGCCCTAACGTTCATCAACAAATTCTTAATTGTTATTTCCGTTTTATTTGCTCTGTGCAGAGTAGTAGTTTCGGTATGACATCGGGTTTCCACTTATTCCACTTTCGAAGTATTGCGGAATTTAGCGATTTTTTTTGCGGTATTGCGGTATTTGCCCAATTTTTTTTTGCGTTATTGCGGTGTTCAGAATCCCCCAATGTCCTCCTCTATAAAATTTCTATTTCGAGTTCAGTGGATTAAAGAACGAGAAATTAACATGTTTTGTGTGATTTTGTTTCATTATGCCCACAATGTTGTCTTTTTTCAGGGTAGGAGAGAGATAAATTATAAACACTTGATCGCAAGTTGAAAATTGTGGGTGCGAACTCGGTGGGTGAGAACTCGCTTGGGTGCCGAACTCGCTTGGGTACGAAACCCTCATGGCTGTCCGACTGACTGGCTGAAAAAAAAAACAGAATAATTGTGTGAGTGAGTGCCTCGTTCTTTTCTTGCGAGTTTATGGACCTCCACTCCGTCTCGGTCCATAAACACGCAAAAAAGAACTTGGCCAATATCCAGCCATCTTGACCTCACACTTGGTCAATAACCCATACTTCTCGCCTTTCTATTTTATTTACTCTTCGCTAATTTTCCTATTGTAATGTATTTATATTATAACGTTTTTAATTAGCTTATGATGGACTGGCCCGCTTAGATTAGCACCAGCTTCTGAGGGCCAGGACAACTGTAACAATATAAGTTGACAAACGAAAATAAAGATTCCTGTTTTTATTGTTGTCATATCTTTTGTCTTTGAAGAAACCATGGCTTCTGTGAGTGAACCTTCAGTAGCAGAAAGCAGCCGAAATGTACGCCATGTACATCTCAAGCGAATAAATCGCGAGACAAACGATATTATCCATATATGACAGCTTGAACACTGGATGCCAGTGAACATCGATGGTAGCCAAGTTAGAATTAACACCACGGAACGAGGGTTAATTGATTCAATTGAGCCCTTCACGAAAGTGAAATAATGTCAAATCTACCCATGTGCTATCAGTGATCATCACTCATCAGTCTATCATCTTGGTGGGAAGGAAGGATTTGGTAAATTTTGCCATTGCGGTAAAGCATTCTTATTTTGTCTGCTGTTCTGTTTTCAGCCTTCCTATCAGAGGGCGGTTCTTGATTTAGATTAGGTTTGGACCTGATTAGACCTAATTCGGACGCATTGCACACCTATTAACTTGCGGAAGGCCTGGGCACTGAGCAAGAAACCGACAAATCCAAGATGGCGCTCGGAGATACTTGGTAAGTTCGAAGGGTTTTTCATCTTTTTTTCCAACAGACATGATCCACAAATACTTGCTAATGATCCCTGTTTAAGGAAACGTATCTGATAACGTACATTTGGTAGGCAGTCTCTGTGATCTCGATCACTGATGACACGGTAGACCCTAGTTAATCATAAATTTACCCGGAACCAGCATCATCTGACTCAATCTATCGATTTGTTGTTGATTTGCACTGGTGTATGACCTAGTGGTGGTAGTTATGGGATGCAAAAACTTAATACAGCACTTTATTTGCTTCCTAATTTTGAAGAAAGGCATTAGATGCAGTTTTAGTGTGTTGTAGCCTGATATGTCAGTCAGGCTGAGGGCGAGATGACTGACTTTTCAAGTGAATCACAATATTACATCACATGATCGTCACGACACTGTTTCCAAGATCCCCTCCACTATGCCCAAGGAGAATTTTTGTGAGCGAATCACGATTTGCTTCGGTTTCACTTGATAATTACCTGTATCAACTGTTAATAAAAATCAGTTAATTACTGACAGGGGCTGGCCAAGAGCTACTTTATTATCTGCAATAGTTTCTTCAGACAAGTGGTTCTGACTTGCCATATATTATTTAGAAAATAGCCCAAAGAAAATATGCACAGTGATTGGTTTAAAATCGTGTTTCTATTAAACAATTAGATTAAGAGCTTGAGATTTCTATCTCATGATAGTTGACTTGGGAGCAAATAATCTAATTGTTTTATTATAGCGGAGCTCCGGCGGAGCCCCATACCCATATAGGGAAGAAAAGGAAACCCATGAATTGATTTTCTCATGGTTATCATGGCTAGCGGTATTGCTCGTGAGCGCGTACGCACGACGGCGACGACGACGACGACGACGACGACGACGACGACGGAGTCGCGCAAGATGGCGGCCATACTCCAGCTAATAGGTTGACAGAGACATGCACCCTCAGTTGGTAGCGGGAGAATGCCATTTTTCTTGGCGGGATTTTTAAAGAAAAACGATAGCGGAGGTTGATTTAATATTTTTAAGACAGGGTTGCGCTGAAGCAAAAGACAGAAAGCAAGAATTAACAGGCAAAGAAGTAGCGAAGAAGATCGCGAAAAAGACTGAGCGGGCCAGCGCTGGGGAAGGAGGCGAAACAGTACTGAACAATGCCGTGAATTATAGCTAGTCAAGGGCTAGAGAAATGAGGTGAAATAATACCAAACAATGCCGTGAACCAAAGCTAACGAGGGCTATAGAAAGGAGGCGAAAGTACCCGACAAATTGATTCAGAAGACTGCCGAACTCCCATGGTCAAGTTCAAAATTCGCGCGAACGTGATGCTGTGCAGCCGTGCAAGAAGATTCAAAAGTCACCTGATTTGGTCAGGTGATGAACATTAGAGAAATCAAACGTACCCGAGTGTTTCAGAGAAATTGCAAAACAGTAAACGTAGCGGAAAGAAGTGGCTGATTCGTTGATCTATCGAAAATATAACTTCAGTTTAGTCTTCACAACTTTTGCTGCAAGTTTCTGCCTGGAAGATTTACACTGGCCGAACTGAATTGCCAACTTGCGGTAAGTGACTTTTGTTGTTGCGTTTGGTATGAAAATTAACAAGTTTCCTCGGCGATATAAGCTTATTTTCAATTGGAATCCATTAAAAGTCTTCCTTATTTGAAGCCATGCTGTAAGAGATTTTAAAAATTGCATCGTTTTAATTTCGCTCGTCTCTAAACAATAACACGTGGGTTGCTTTGGAGGTTGCTGTAAGTTGTAAACAAATCATGTTTTCTATCGATTTTCGTCGTCAATTTAAGCTTATAACCTCACATCTAAAAATAAGCTTAACCAAAATCGTACTTGTAAACACGGCCGGGCGAGTTTTGAAGTTTTCTCTGATTTAGTTAGCACTGCCGCTTCGTAGACTGCTAAAATTTGTTCTTCTGTTGTTGAAAACTGAACCAAGAAAGGTCTACAAACCATTTTAAGCCGAAGCGAACAGGATTTGCTAAATTTACTTTTGTTCCTATGTGAATATTTGCATATTGTGATTACAAAGTATGGAGATTTCCTCGTTTTGTTAGTTCAATTTATTCGGTTTGGCGAAATGCTTTTGTGAATTCCGAGGTTAAATTGGTTGAAGACTGGTAAAGCTACTGCCAATAAAATGACTGCATAGCTAAATTAAGCCGTCGGCAAAAATACAGACTCTCAGTAATATTCAAATTTAAACGTGAATAATTTTTCAACTTTAACACCGCAAACTTAAACGAATTTTCTTTATCCTCTCTTTTATTCGGTCACCGTTCATTGAAAAGGGATTTGCTGTTGATACTCGAGCTCAGATGTAGTGATATGCATCTTGTGTTTATAATGTAGATTTCCTCGTTTTATTTTGTTGTCTGTCCAATTAGTTCGGTTTGGTGAAATGCTTGTATAGTCCAAAATGTCGAGTAGACGATTATGCATGGCAATCCTGTCTGCAAATAAAGCTCTGCTTTGATTTTGATTGGCTATTTCATGTTATTTGTGCCATTGCTTTTGGTTGGGGGTACATGGACCGTATTTTGTTAATAAGAGGTTATTCCCCAATGCGGTATTTACACTTAATATGGAAATGTTCCAAAAAAGTGAGATAGCACTAATTGACTCGGTAAATTGAACAGTGTAATAGGAGTTCTTGCCCTGACCATTTCTCAGTAATAAGAATAACTTTTACATACATATATACACAATTTAGTTGGAGAGAGTGCTCTCCTATCTCCACTCTCTCTCTCTCTCTTTGCTCTCTTCTTCACACTAATTTTTTATTTACTAACTTATTAAATGAATGTCACTGACTGTTTTCTTTGTTGTGCATGCATACTTTTTTGCTGGTCGAAGAAAGTTTCAGTTTCTTCCTGGCTGTACAGTTTCCTTTCTCCTGTCCTGTACCAATTTGTTTGTGATATAACTTCGTGAATTCTCTATTCTCCTTAAAGTTTATCTCATCAGGTTGATAGAATGCACTCTCAGAGTGTTCCATCATTGTCTTCAGTCACTACAATTTTCCAGAAAAAAGCAATAGTTTTCTTAATTTCCTTTTACTTTGTGTTAGGACTTTTTAGCATGCCTGTAATTGGCCCATGGGCATTACGGGAGAATAATTTTCAAGTAAAGAATTACATTCGTTTTAGTATTGAGTATTTTAAATTGTTATGAATCAGGCATTTCTTTTTATTTTTTATATTTTTTATTTTAGTCGCACGCAATGTTTTATGGTTTTACCGAGGTATACCATGTAAATGTAAATAATGCACTGGAATTGGCCAATCAGAGTGTGCATTATATCGGCTTTAAACACAAACCACATATTATAAATGACTCATATGTAAATGATATTTTTATTACAGAGAACTGGACAGGGCAAGAACTTCTCCTTCTTTTGTGAATTTATATATTAATTCCTCTCAGTGCTGTCAAAATGTCTCAGGAACCTTCATTTCTGATAATCTATTATTTTCCACCATACCTACAGCACAGAAGCTCACCAAATCCTAACTGATAACTAACATGTGTGTATCTCTAGCCTTTGCTGTGTGCTACATGTATATTCTGTTATCCTGCCTTAACTGCTAGGAAAAATTTTGGCAGAGCTGTTTCAACAGTTTCACTTAAATTGATTTCCAGTAACAGCGCTACATGTAGCAGTGTTATTGAGTGTGAACTTTATGGAGGATTTTAAATTTTTATTTTTTTTATGATTACAGACGACAACAAAATATACATGTGTATACATAACCTGATGTTGGTGTTGGTTACAAACCGTAGTTCATAATAGTCATCCTATTACAGGTAAGGGGGAAAAGTTCAGAGAGTTTAGAACATTTCTTCCCCCAGTACATCTTCTGTCTATAGGTACAATAATTGAGAGGTTATATATATGTACGAAGAGTAATGTAAAGTTACTGTATAAACTTAGCATTAAAATCTGACATTTGAACGCCTCCTTTGCTAAAATTAGTCATGATTTAATTGTTATCACTCCCTGTGAATTCATAGAGATTCCAGAGGCAAATTATAACCTAATGTGGAAGTCCTGTCTTCAAGTGAGGGAAAATGACACAAAAGAGTTACAATGAAAGTAAAGAGAATTGTGAATGTTGATATGGTGTACATTATACATCATGTAAAGGTATTTGGTGAGTGCCAAAGGCATAACATTTCATGTATTGCTTTTTCAGGGCAAATTATATAACAATGACGTTTTAAAAGGTGTGATCAGAAAAATAATGAGTACATTGTCCAGGCAGCATCAGTTTATGGACAGCATATGCAGACAGTAAGAGGAACTGTAAGCACTACCATGTAAGTTAGTTTTATGCTTATGACTTCTTGTTCTTGAATTTTGTGTCATTTCATCACAAGAATAGGTAACAAAAGATGCAATAGTTGTTGCAATATATTTTTGAAGGAAAACTTATAAGTCTGCCTATGCTGGATAACAGCCATGTGTAAACTGAATGTGAAGCAAACAATATGTTAAATATGGGGCAACCCTAAAACCCAGAAACCGGAATCCGGAATCTGGAACCAAAAACCGGAATCCAGAAACTGGGAACCAGAATCCGCAAATCAAAGAAAATAAGTTCTTCAAATATGCGAAAATTGTTTTGCTTAGCTTTTCGACTGTAAAAAGTAAGCTGCCAAGTAAAAAGGACCTCAAACTTAACCTTTTTTGAAACAAAAATTCCCCATCTGTTGAAATTGTGCAACCGTTATTTTTAGCGAGGGCTATGATTATGAGAATCTCAGTAAAGTGTGTCTTAATTTTATTCCAAGCACCTCGAGAGTGTCTAAAATAAGCTTGCTGGTAATTGCCATTTTGTTTAATAAGTGATCTTCAATTTACCGGAAGTATAAATTTATCCTTTATGTCTAGTACATACTGAACAAGATAGAAAATGTCATAGAGAACAGGATATCCATCAGTGGCAACCCCCTGTACATTGACGGTCACGTCCCCCAATTTCGAAGTCCAAGGGCTAACCCGTCTGGTCTAAATATGAAATTTGATTTTTCCAACAGATACGAAACCAATTCCAGATTAACACAATTTCCACACTGGTACTGTGACAAATCAGCATTTCATATTCTTGGCAGCCATCATATTAAAACAATTTGTAGAAATGTTGCACACTTACTTCCGTCTGCTTCTCACTTGCTGACAGATCAGACCACATGCTGTTCAAAGATGCTAAAAGACTGCCAGAAACTCACTGCAATAGCCTATAATAGCTTGTTAATGTGCTGCTCAGCAGTCTTCTCAGAGCAATTTGATCTAGACAAGAACCAGGCTCTCACCAGGGCCAGCTTTAACAAAAGATGGGTGACTTAGCCTATGAGCAGGCTCTCGTGTTTGGGCTGGGGGTGTGAGTGGCAAAGCCGCATGAAGGCTCTTGGTGACATGCCAATGCAGAAAAACACTAGACACCTATTTAGCCTGCTCAGACACTAGAGACAGACACTAGAGCCTGCTCGCAGGCTATGAGTAACTCTATCCACCCAAAAAATCAGTAACCCTGACTGGATAGTGATGTACTGAATGAATAGCTTTATGCAGCTTTTGAACAATGGGGCCAGATATATAGCTAAGGGTTGTTCAGAACTAGTCAATAATTTTTTAGCAATTACAGTCTGTGGCTGAAGTAAAGCCAAGAAAATAAATAACAAAATTATTTTTGCTCATATTTATTTATTAGACATTGCTGAAGTGAATTATTTCTATCATCATTCATAATATCTGGATTCCAGATTCTGGTTTTTGGTTCCAGATTCTGGATTCCAGATTCTGGATTCTGGATTTCGGTTTCCAAATTCAGTGTTTTAGGGTTGCCCCAGATCATGTATGTGCATATGTTAATCTTGAATAATCTGAAATTTCAGAGAGTTTAAAAATATCATATCATATCTGTGATGGTTCTGAGGTGAAGGGCTGTTACATGTACATGTAAATGTCTCATGCACGATTTTTCACTCATTATGATTCAGGTGCAAATAGTTTCTGTATCTGTTGATGTGCAACAATCTACACCAATATTTCAACCTAATAATGTACAGTGTATATCAATTAACCAAATTATGCTGTTTGTTTTTAGTTGGCCAGTGCTACTACATAGTAATGTGATGTTGAAGTGCACAAATTTACAAACATGCCCAGTGTCAACTTGTCAAATACATGTATATGAACTGGCCAGACAGTGTAGATTACAAAATTCTCTGAAAGGTAAGATGTTTCTTAAACATTATTTTGTAATTAATGATTTCTCAGACATTGTTTTCTTCAAGAAAAGATTCATACCCCACATGGAGGTTTTTTCTCTATTAGAGCTCTTGATTCCTGATACTTTAATTTGGAATTTCTAAAGACTGGCCATGAATGGGTGTTGGGTGTGAATATCTTCTGGAACTGCACATTCATTCATTGAGTTTACAAGCAAGAACATCAGTATTTATCCTGACAAACTCTGATTTTCTTCTGGAAGCTGAACTCATATACAGTTGTGCAGTTATATGTACAACCAAACAGCCTGGATGACCCTGTGATTGGGACTGTGCACATTGTTGTAACCCTCAATGTTCCAGTTGCTTGTTTGAAGCAAATTGCATTTGCTCTCGAAAGCAAGTGGCGAAGTTCATAACAGTTATGTAAGTTTGCTTTGTATCTCAGGGCAGAGCCTGCCACAGTGAAAGTTGGAGTACCAACCCCTAGCATTTGATTCACTACTAACACTCAGTAAACAGCTAACAATGAAGTACACTGTATATCAAAGAAAGGAATTACATGCCTGTTCCTGAGAGTCAATATATGAACAGGTTACAGATGGGGAGCCTGTATTAAAACATCAAAGATTTTCAAAGCAACCATGGCCTGGTGAGATATTTCTGAGGTAATATAAATTTAAGGTCCTTATGATTGCTTATAGGCATTGATTTTTATTGTAAACAATATCTTACTGAGAGTATTTTTCTTGTGTGCTAATTGTTGGAGAACACAGAGGTCACTGTTATGACAGAGATATTAATTTGTGAAAAGTTCTATAAACAAATGCATCTGGGAACAAATTAATTTATCATGGTGCAGCTTCTGAGAGATCCCCAATATTAATGGAACATACACTGTTCATACAGTACATGTAAAAGAGTTTAGTAATTCATTACTTATGATTGTAATGCTTTGTTTGGTTTCTCTGTATTTACAGACAACTTGATGGGATTATAAATTCTGCACCAAGTTCATTGAATAAACTGACTTGGAGGTTCAGTTCTGCAACCCATCCTGTTTGTAGTAATATCATAGCTGCAACATTGTGACAGATACACTGCATTACATTATTAAGAAACACATATTAACTAATTATTTTTAAGTGCCTGTTAATTTAATCAGTTTTTCTTAGAGATAATTTACTCATGGTTTATTTAAATAATTGGCTTTTTGCCTTTAAAATGATATTTATTGAGCTTTTAAATCAATTTTGTGATAATCTGCATTGGACACGGCATAAATTGATATTTTGCCAACACGAAATGGAGAACTGGGTCTTAAGCAAAGTTGCAGGATTAGCATTTTTGTAGAAAGAAAGGGTTGAGAAATTTGTGACATTCTACAGACAGCCTTGCCATTCGCAATGTCCGATAAGGTTAATTTGTTCCATTCTGTTGTAGAAATAGTGTTCTCTAATTTATAAATTATTTCAATCTGTTGTTTAAACGATTGCCTTGTAACCCCATGTCTGGCTTTGGTGTATGTAGGATATTGATGTATTTTTTATCCATTTTGCTGTAAATTATCTAAATTGATGTGTCAATCAAAACATATCTTGGATATGCTGGGCTCTTCTGACAAATGTACCTATGCCTCATAACCTTTGAGTGCATTTGGTTGTGTAGTTCAGACAAAATACATGTACATAATATAACTTCCTCTTAGCTCACTGATAATTCTTGGTATAATTTAATCATAGCAAAATTAATCAATGGAACCCAATCGCAGCTCTTGTAGTCCACAATGCCAGTCGAGAAAAAGAACAAATCACATTGAAATTGAATAATAAAATTATTATTAGAAGCCTATGCAAGTATTCATGATCAGCAAAAAATATATATATATCGTAATTACCATTCATGCGAGGGTGATTTTGCTTATTGCAAACCCTTCCAGCAGGAGGAGACTCCATACAACAGTGAAGATGGCTAAATGTATCTTTGGGGACAAGTTAGAAAACAAAACTTTCCAACTTTTCACATATGTATACTGTTTTGGTATTTTTGTGAGATTTCATTTGGTAGAGATTCAGGGACTGAGTATATTGTAACCACTGCATTTCAATCAGTCCCCACAACAAAAAAATGTGTAAACTTCTTTTGTGTGGGAGTCCCCATGTTAACTAAGGAAGAATATAATGATTAATGACAATGCCTTGTCTTTCTGAATAAGGTAGGAAAGAACAAGAAATGCCACCAAAAAGCACAGAAGACAGTTCTGTTATGTGATCAAGATTTTTGGTAGCTTCCCAGAAATCCTTGAAATCGTGGCTCTATATTTCATAATCACACCATCTTACACCTCGATCTGCTGATGTAATACTAGTTCCGGCTGAAACTATTAAATCACTCGCAATTTACCTCATACATGTTGGATTATTTTCATTAGTAACAACATTCCGAAAAAAAACTGAGGAGCTCCGCTTTTAGGCTGGCCTAAATCTATATATTAAATCTACTAGTCATTAGAAAATTGAATCTAAATCCTCTTCAAGGACACTTCGAAAACACAAAGAAGCAGCTCCCAGCGCATTCTGCCACACTACTCACTATCTACAACAAAGTAGATAGTGAGTAGCATAGCCAATCAGAGAACGCCATTCGTGATAGAACGCTATTAGATTTACACTAAAACGCAATAGAAACGCAGAGCTAGCACAAGCTGTTGATGCAAAATGGCTTGAGTAAAGAGAATTTACATTTCGATGATCAAAGTACATGTAAACAACTTGTTTTTCTTTTTTTCGTCACTGTATTTTCTAAAAGAAATAGAAAACATGTTCTCCATGTTTCTATCGAGTCATAGAAACACTCATGAAAGTTTGGGAGAGCTCAAAAAAGCTGTGAAAACAATCACCTAATGGCTCGTGTTCCCACAGCATTTCTCATTCTCTGAAACTTTCACTCATGTTGCTATAACCCGATAGAAACACGGTACATGTTTTCTATTTCTTAAATATTGAATGATATTCATTATGTGATACTATGATTCTTACATCATTCTATTCATGGACAATAGAAGCTACACCTGTAACTATAACTTACTAGAGCCCTCTTTTTCTGTGCTTTATTTGTCAGGTCCAGTCTGATGTAAGGATAATGTTAAAGACCTTTTCTAGAGATCTCAACAACTTGAAGCAATCCCTCTTGCGAGCATCAAATTCATATCAAGTGTATCCTTTTCTGCAGACAAGTCAGTAAGGATCCATGTAGTTTTGTTCTCTAAAATCCCAGATCCTGACCAATTAAAGCTTATTCATGCAGAGCGATATAAAGAGTTTACCAAGGTTTTGTTTCTTTTCTTTTAAACTTTTTTGTGCATCATGTATTGAAGCAACCTGCTACATTCCAAAGTCCTGTGAAAAACTAGAATACACTAATTTATTCCAACAATTAAAAGGGGAAGACAGGGTTGTTGTTAAAGGCTGTAGCCCATAACATCTGTTATGGCTGAGTATGCTTGATTTTCCCTTGGTGCTACAGGTCAAATTACTTGTTGCTGATAGAATTCACCCAGAAAGTTTCCAGTTTGCTATGGGTGTGGAGAAAAAGGTCACCAGTGGCTCAAAACTTAATGACAGCCCTGGGGAGGTGTGTGACCCAAATGAACCTTGACTGTAAATTTAAGAAGTTTCTCACCAATATCATCTCATATTGTAACCTTATTTCTGTATGTCTGCCATAAAATTTAGTGCTTTTTGTTGGCATAATTCCTTAATCGATGTATAATACAGAGAGAGAAATTGACAGAAGACAAAACATGTTAGACCAGCTGATAACCAAGTAAGTATTATTTTTAAAAGACCATAGAATCTACACGTGTAGCAGCTCTGGTTCAAAGCCCCATTGTAACCCCATAGATAATGGTATTAAGGCATAAAGGTGATTAAAAGTCTGTAAATACCACTTAGTGGCCCACAAGGTCAGCATTTATCTCTGGTTTCTGTAGCATGGGACAACTAGGAGCATTTCTACTCCCCCCTGGATTGGATGCTTGTCCATCACAGGGTTACCACTCCCTCCTCAGCATTTATTTTGCTGGTAGTTGTTTATAGTTCTGGTTAGAGAGTGGCACTGTGAGATTACACTCTCTTGCCCAGGAACATAACAAAATTGCCGGTACCTTTGTTTGTATGGCACAACCCTGGACTGTGTGATCCATAGTCCAGTGCACTTACCATTGGTGTACCCCCCATATCCCCCACCTCTTGGGTGACTGGTGGTAAGCGAAGTCAGTTGTTTCAACCATTACCATGTTGTTTCTGCTACTCAAAATTCAAGGAAAGGTTCTAGCTTAGAAAACAGTCTTTTTCTTGTCACAGGAGTTCATTACTGGTGACAGATCCAAGGGGAAGAGACACCAATCCTTTTGATGAACCAGAGACCTTCCCTGATAGCAATATGTCTGTTGATGACATGAGGAGACAGCAACAACAAATTATTGCAGGTATTTCATGTAACGTACCACTGAAAGCTTTTCAATGATGTTTGCTACCAGGAAGTGTGTAAGTTTTAGAGTTTAGTTAATAGGGAAATGTTTAGAAGCAGGGGATATCCTGGTGAAAATCTTTCAAGGATCCTCAAGGATCTTTGTGGATCTTCATAACAGGATGATCTTACTCAAGTTCCTCAATGATGCTTGCCAAGATCTTAAAGTTTTTTAAGGATATTTACAATTCTTGCCAGGATCTTCAAAGATGTCGACTAAAATCCTCAAGGTACATCAAAGATGTTGCTCAAAGACCTTAAAGGATCCTTGTAAAGCCTTGAAATCTGACCCTTGCCTTTAAGGATCTTTAGAATGTTTTTGAAGCTCTTGCATGATCCTAAAAGATTCTGCAAATCTTTCTGCCAGAGATTTTCTGGAGTTTTTGCAGGCTTGCTTGCACCATGCATGCAAACTAGAAAGTGCTGCTCTGTAGTTAGGGGCTAGTGGATTTTTCTCTTTTGTCTTTCTTTTAGTTGACACATAGTGAGTTTGCATACAAACATTAATGCTGCTGTGTTCATGCAGTTGATTTTTTGTTATTTTAGTCAGTAAATATCAAATATTCAGCAGCAGAGTGGAGGTACATTGGCCTCATGGTTAGTGCGTTCAACTCTAGATTGAGCGGTCTGGGTTTGAGCCCTGGCGGGGACATTGTGTTGTGTTCTTGGGCAAGACACTTTACTCACACATTGCCTCTCTCAACCGAGGTTTACAAATGGGTACCAGCAAACTTAATGCTGGGGGTAACCCTGCGATGGATATAAGTATTCCATCCAGAGGAAGTAGAAATATCCCTATTCACTTCATGCTACAGAAACCAAGATAAGCTACAGCCTGATGGGTTACTTGTCTCACATGGAGACTTAACCTTTACCTTACCATTCCAAGGCAGACATTGAACATTCTGTCAACTTCTTCCACAACCATCTAGATTTGGCTGAATATTAACTGTACTTTGTTCTTTAAGGACCTGCAGTGGTGTAGGTTCTTTTTTCATTGCAATGAACGCAGATGAACAATAAATATTGACTGTTGAAACAACCAGTCTGAGCAAACTAATTCTAACACATGTCTACAATTATAATTTATTCTTGTCTGTTTCCTCTGACAACAGAACAAGATCAAGGATTAGAAGCTCTTTCAGGAATTATTCAAAGACAGAAAGTTATGGGACAAGCCATATCAGATGAAGTTGATGCACATAATGGTCAAATCGCGGGTTCGTGTATCCATCATGGTCATCGTAGTTTCAATCTTCGAGAAAGAAAGGCTCAGTTATTGTTTCTACTCTGTTCGGAATGGTCTCAAGAGCGGTACAAAGAAAGATCCTGGATGACAATGAAATGCAGAATTTCAAGCGATGGAAGCTAGAGATGTTTTTCCGCGAAAATACGACTGGGTTAGCAGGCTAAGTGATACACGGCTTTTTGTGAGACGTGCTTCAGCAAAATTGCAAAAAAGAGAAAAAAGAATGATATTTGGAAAAATAGGTCACACTTGTGAAAATGGGTCACACCAGTCCATGTTTGTGAGCAAGACGATTGCAAATATAATAGGTTTTTAAGCTGTTCAATGCGGACCAAAGTGTATCTCCCAAATGAAAGGGGTATCTCATGCAAATCCTCGAAGTTAAATTATAAAAAATGTCAAAGCTGTGCTCTGACTTCTTTAAAACTGTAACAAACAACAATTGTAGTTACAATGATGTAATACATCAAGCATGAAAGACCGTGTTTAACCATATTTCCAAATATGGAGAAGGATGTTTAAAATATAACACACAGCTGAGAATTTTTGACAGAATTTGATCTGTTGAAAATGTGATGGAATGTGGTCTTCAGTGTTTGACACACTATATACATAAGTACACCTATCTTCTCAATTGAAACTAAAAGTAAGGAAAAAAATACGGCTTAAAATTACAATATCTATGCCAAATAAGATCAGATATCCAAACACCATTACATTTATGATTTACATTGTTTAAACCTGATGAATTGTTGATGAGTTTGAGAAAATTATTTGAAAATGCTTCTGCAAGTGAATTTTTAAGAGACATTTATCGGGCATTGTTTGGTGTCAAGAGTAAAAATAATGAACAATGTATTAAATTGCATTGCTCTGCATTGAATGTACATTCTGGCAAAAACCGAAACTATTCCTGGAATATTAGTTAACCTCATTGTAACAGTTACAATAAGTTACCGTAGAAACAGTATGACCAGCTTAAAAAAACTTTTACTTTAGCTGTAGCTGCTAATAAATCAAAAACGAGCTCAGTGAGCCCCATTATTTATCATCTAATTTTCATTTACATGATAAGATGCAACGTTTAGCAAAGTTTTAAAACATTGTGCCAGGGAATTCAGAGCCACCTTAAAATTTCGCACAATGTGTGACCTGTAGATTCTTGGCTATTCATCTTTGTTACTGATATCAGGAGGTATTACAAGGCAGAGGGCGATGGGAGGCGAAACATTTTATGGAGCTGGCCTTGTGGAGCTTCACAAATGTAAAAAGGCGCCATGCTGACTTGAAGTATTTTGTAGAGACAATGGTATGTACATTTATCTCAGTTCTTGCAAGTTTGTAATTCCATTTGTCGTCATAGTGTAGAAGCTTTCATCATTTGTGGGCATGGGCTATTTTCCTTTTATTTGATTTTCTCTATTCTTCCCTCAAAGGGCATCGAGCCACGTGGAAATAAGTATAATTTTGAGGTTGTGTTATTCTTTATCGAGACAGAAAAACGATAAAAGGGTGGAGACAGAACAAACCTTTTGAATGATCAGCCTTTATTTATCCCCGTCTAAAATTATTTTTAATCAGGTGCTTACAAGCAAGTCCTGGCTTAAGAATTCCCACATTTAACCAATTACTTCCGCATTTATGTTGTCAGCTAATCATTTCATTGTAACTGAGTTAAGACCATCATTTCAATCATGGAGACAGACGTCATTTCAGTTGTCTGAAAAAGGAAAAAATTGACTTAATTTTAACAGGGTATATAAACAACTCATAGTTTCCATTTGGCGGGAAAATATGCTCGCATTGTCCGAGAAGCGGACAGCTTCCCGAGAGCGTCGCTCGAGGAAAACTGTGAGCTTTGAGGAATAGATATGGTAAAATATCCGAGCATATTTTCGCGATAAATGGAGGCTGTTCTATTATTATCAGGCTAGTATCGCAATACGCGCAGTTTTCAAATTGGGAAATATCACTCGGATATTCCCCAGTTTTAGCTGGGGCATATTCAGTCACGTGAGGCGCTTAGATCAATCGCGTGCGAGCGAAAGTATTTGATGGATTATATATACACTGGAATCCCGATTTCTCAAACCCTCATTTTTCCGAACCTCCCGATAACTCGAAACAAAAGTCATTTCCCTCTACTCAGTCAAACACTGTAATTTTACCTCCGATTTCTCGAACTATCCGATTTTTCGAACCAATTTTTGTTTCCCTTGGGAAACCACTGTATTTACCCCTGTACGGGCATAAATGGCGTGAATAATGAATGAATGAATGAATGCTTTATTTAACGTATACGCTTAGCTTGAGAGCTAGTTTACAGGTATTCCACCTAATAACTAATGAAAACCTAACAACTAAACAACGCTAATATCACAATTCATCAGGTAAAATCACAAATTAAATACTGATTAAAACTATTCAAAACTATTATTACAATATTACCGCCGCAGTCATTTTAAATCATGACATTTAAAATTACCAACAGCTCGTGTGGATTGAATGTAATGTTAACGTCTTCTTGGGTCCAAACTTATGCCATCAAATACACAAGTGAAAAGGATAAAAAGATCCTACAAAGCATAACACAACACGCTAGTAATTTGGGAAGAAAATACAGGATTATAATGATACAGGGGCATCCAACGACCGTTTTCTCTCAAACGCTTTTAAACGCTGTTTTAGGCTATCTGGAGTACTTTTAAAGCTCTGTAGGTTAATTTTAGGTTGCGCTAAAAAAATTTTATCTGTTCGGTTATTCTAGGGAAACCCGAGTATTCTCGAATTTATTAGGGCTTTGTTGTCCATTTCCCGAAAACCTTAGGTCTTATCGCCTCCCGGAAATGATAGCTGACCTATTTTCGGTACCCAAAACGACATTTTTAACAATCCGAAAACAACAGACATCAAATTTCTCATATCACGAAAGTTCGAGGTGACAATCCTCTTAAGAAAATCAGAGGGGATTAAAGGCCTTCCAAACAGATAATTTACCGAAACGATCCGTTGGTTGCCCCTGATGATAGATGCTGAATTTCATGTCAAGACATCAAAATTGCCAGTTGATATTTCTTTGCTTTCACTAGCACTTTTGAATTTTTTTTGTTTATTTCAAGTTAGTAAAATACGATATATCAGTTCATGGGTCAAATCCATACCTTATACCGGACAGCAGCATTTTTCCTGGTAACCCGGACACGACTGCAAATGGCATTCTCCGTTCGGGCAATATTCATTTAATGGCACGCACTTGCCATTGATCGAAGCACAATCCGCTGTGAACAAGAAAACATTGCTCTCGTATGAGTCATGAAAGAAAAGAGCCATAACACAAACAAAACCTGAAAAAAAAAATTTGATTTCAGCTCAGATAACCTAAGTAGCTTTTTTGATCGTGATAAGGGTCGTGTTTTCCATACATTGACGGTGAGATATCGTGTTCATGTAATGTTTCTGGTGTGTCTTTTAGGTGTATTTTCCCGCGCATTTTTCTCCATATCTTTTGACATTCCACATAACTTCCATTTCTCAAGTTGCAGTTGCGAAGCAAAAATATCTGTCCGCAAAGTTGACATTAAATTTCTTAATTTCCTCAGGAAGGCCAGTTAAACTATTTCGAAAGAATCAGGAGAAAGAGAAAAAACTTATCATTTTTAATTTTTGGGTCCATAAAATACTCAGAAATATATTATCCGAGGAACAACTACAGTGACTTACTTCCGACCATTTGTCGTAAGAATGGAGCAGGCATGGCGTTCCTGTGTCGGTTCCCTGGGTGGCGTCCACCCTGCACGGCAACGGTCCCCAAAATAATCAACAACAGACACAAATGAAACTTGGCAGCCATAATCTTCCTGTAACAAACAAACAGCCGTATTCTTTGTAAAAAGAGTTGCTACTCGCTCGAAGTCCTCGAAGTAGCACTGAGAAAGAAGAAAGGAATATACTAGGACAGGAGTATATTTTTGAAAGCTCATTTCTGTCGTTCAAAGGCTTTATTTAATATGAAATGAAGCAACTAAATGCGAACTGCTACAACAAATTGCTTAAATTAAACTACGGTTACAAGTTTTTACAACTACGTAGAAAGGCGACGGGAATTTTCTTCTAATCTGCCATAGCGTTTTATATTTGTTTGCCTATGTTTTCTGTCTTTCTTTCGGTTATACAGACTCGCCTCATAAAATAAGTTCGTATACCGTCGCCCTGCATTGCTCTAGAGTTTTTATCACCAACCAACAAGGGTGAAAAAGCTTTAACACTAAAACATTTTCTACGGAGGTTTTAAATATTGAGTTTACCAGTAAATGGTTTGATTCCCATCCAGCCATCTAAAATATTCTAAGCCTAACGACCTTATTGTTCCATGAAACGAAAGAAGGAAGGACTTTCAACAGGAAACTATTTCTTCCAGTTGCCTGGGCTAGGTTCATGGAATCACAGGCAAATATCATGATAACACCCAGCTGCTAACAATGTTAAATCTACAAACACCAAACCTTATTGCGTTAGAATCTTCTCTTTAGATATCCTCCTTTGAAGTCAGCCTTCCGCGAAACCTTCAGGTTAGCTCTCTGCGTACAACTGATCGTTATCTGCGACTTTGTCTCCTTTCAAGAAGTCCTAAACATGAAACAAATTAGTTTGAGCTGGACAGCTGTCAATTGGAAAAACAGTTTTATTGAAGCTCATGTCACAACTGCTGGGACTTGCGTGCACCTGTTAAGCTTGCAAAGAGCGCATGCCCAACTGCATTCGCCTAGGGTAGGCTTCAAACATTTACTTAATGAAACATTTTTGCCGAACGAGAAAAACTGGAAATATCATGGTAAGAGGAGTTTTGAGAAACGTAAGACCAACCAGGAAGAGTGCCCCGACTATCAAACGTTTTTGCGTTCCCAAAGTCAAGTTCAAGGCTAATGTTGAGCGAAAAAATTACGGACAAAGACCCAGATTTTAAACAAAAGAAGACAAAAGGCTACTTTGTAGGGTTGGCTTGGCAAGTTTGTGATGCGTTACTAAGGGTATCAACTTTTCAGTGCTGAAATTCTATTGATTAAACATGAGACTTAAAATGGTATCGAAATTGCGCTTAACTGTCGTCCATTGTTTAGTGATAATAACCAGTTTCAAACGTACAAAAGATTGATTGATGGATCGAGAGACCAAAGGATCGATCGAATGATTGATTGATTGCTTGCTTGACTGATTGATTGAAATTGAAAACTGGCATGATCTGATTGGCCTTTGGAAAACAGCATCACTTGACACTGGCGGAACTAGGGGGAGGTTGCAGGGGGTGCACACCCCCCCGCTCCCGGAGATGAAGCCTTCTTCTTCGTGTACGCTTTTAAAATTTGTTTACCTCACCAGTCAGTTACGCCATTTCTTAGTGGTGCACCTCTCCTATGAAAAATCCCGGATCCGCCCCTGTGACAGTAAGTTCTGTTTCACCACAGAATAACAACGTATCATGCACCAAGGTATTTAATTATCTTTATTTGCGGATTCTGACGTTAGAAAGACATTGAGCGATAATCCTGTGTGTTCGTCCAATGGTTAATCAGCGAATAGTTCCAACGCGAAACAAGATATACCTAACTGATGACCTAAAATGACCACTTTCCACATTAGAATGGTGTGTTTCTTGGAAGCAATGTACAATGGAATGAAATTGACCTTTCCTGATTTTTTCATCTGTAACTTTTTGCTTAGAGGTGTTTCGTTCCCAATTTTTATAGCCGGTTTTTTCATGAACTACCACAAGACAATTTCAATCTTCATAGCAAGTCAATTGCGTGCATTCTATATTTTAATTTAGGTTTTCGGCTCACCTATATGCAATCTTGTATTCTTCAAAAACCCACAAATGGTTGTCAATAACAGCTTAAATTAAAATTTTCCGCGCATAGAAGACACTGTAACAATAGGTTATCTGTCACATTAGCAAGAGCAATGTTTGTACATTATATTAGTTTTTCAGAGAGCGGAGGCACGTTTTCATAAAATGAAAAGTAATTGCGTACAGACGCTAATTTTCCAACCTTTTAATGTAAAACATAGGGATGTAAAACTAGGATGGTAAAGCAAAAACCCAGGGCATACTAATCTGCATTTTCTAATCTGTCGATACAGAGGACAACTTTGAGCGTAAGAGAACGCTGACAATCCTAACATGGAAACATCTACAAGTCTCCTTTCTTGTCTTTCGTGACCCATCGTGGATCAGATAGCGGCAAAGTTGTGTCATAACCTGCATTTCCTTGTCATTTACGGTACCAAATAGACACCAGCACGGTTTAAAATCACGGCACGAAAAATCGCCTTTACCGCGCGTCAAATGTGTTGTTAAAGGTTTTGTAAAGGTCGCCTTTGCACGCTTTTGACGATCTGTGACGCGAATCAAAGATCATCTGTGAATAAACCTTTACCACCAAATCAAAGGCGTGAAAGGCCGTTTTTACTCACCTTTGAACGCCTGTGTTTTTAGGGTTAAAGGTGATCCTTTGATACGCCTTTGCGAACTGTCAAAGGCGGGTCAAAAGTGTAATCAAATTTGTCTGCGATTCGAGTCAAAGGTTTGCTAAAGACGTGGTCGAAGATGCCTGTGACGCAGGCCAAAGGTTTGTCAGAGGTACTCTGCGCGTTCCGCGCTCGCGCGTCTCGCCCGAACTTCTCGCTCGCGCTCCTCTTTCGCGCTGCGCGACCGTTGATCACGTTTCGCGCGATCCACCTCTTATACGCTTTTTTCTGCTTACTACACTAGCTTTGTAGCTCCGCATACGAAAGATGCAATTAGATCCGTACTCTTGATTTATGTCTGACAAGTTTTGAAGAATATATCAGCTTTAATAAAGTTATTTTGTACCAAACTATTGACAAATGTTAACGGAAAAGCGGCCCGGAAAGATCATTGCGCCTAATTTTAAGAAAATAAATATGTTCAACTTCATCTCAGTTTCAATTTTTTCCCCCGTTTTTATCAAGAGTAAATACCTTCAAGTACCTTACATAAATGTTTTGGGCTTCAAGTTTCAAAAAGCCACGTTACAGGCTTGGTTTCAAACTACAAGTAATGAGACTGATCATAAGGAAAACATTGTTCTGTCTATCGTGAAAACAACAGTCAACAAATCTTCCATGGTACAAAGTGCATTTATCTAACATTGAAGTACTACGGCTAAATTCTCAGTTCCTTAAATTTACTAGACCAGACTAGACAATAGGGAGGACAACCGCAAAATTTCGGGAAAGATATAGCAAACTTCGCACAAAAGTCAACTAGTGTATAAGCGTCCTTTCCAGATGGCACGTACAGTCCGTTGCATGGAACTCCTTATGTTTTGGCAGTTCTCCTTTTCTGCTTCTTGCACTTGCTCATTCTTGCATTATAAGTGGAATGGAATACAGTGTTTTCCACTTCTTTCTCACCAAAGTGGTTAAACTGCCTTGTTGGGGGTCAATGCCAACTAAATCCCCATTATTTCTAGGGAAGACACATTTTGACAAAGTCTAAGGCGTTGACGAAATTAATCAATGCATCTTCACTGGATAAGTCCATCCTGTCGACCACTGCTTGTCCGCATTTGTCTAAACAGAAGCAAACAGACAAAAACGTTGGAAATGAATATTAAGGGTGAATCTTGGCATTGAACTATTCCTTAAAGTTTGCCTATAGCTTTTGCTAATATCACATTAATAAAACGTGACCAATCAGATCATTACTCCTCCTTCGAATAGTTTGTGCTTCTGTCAATAGTAGCCTTTTTTCTGTATTTCTCTCCACTCTACTCAGAGATTTGGTCACACAGGTATGTCATTAAGAGCCAGTTTAACAAGCTAATTTCACCAGCTGAACAAGGGTTATCCCCAGCTAGAATTTCATAAGAGAACAAAGACTTGGGGTCATTTTAAAAGTGTACAGCTTGGCACAAATAAACAAAAAGCCTAGAGCCAGTTTACCAGTCCATCTGTCTGCCTGTCTCTTAAAGACATCTTACAGACCTCTTACAACAAAGATCTTTTATGGTTGCAGAATAGCAATCTAAAAATCAACAAATCTGACATAAACTGTGACAAGAAATGAGGAATACACACACCTTTGGGAATATTGCTGTTCCTGTGTAATTTCCACAGATCTCTTCATGTTCAGTGGCGTAATCTTTTTCCTTATTTTCCTTGTAGATCATAATATTATGTGAAAAGGAGCATATAAACATATCAAAATAATTGCACATTTGATTAGTAAACAGTTAGCAACTACTTGTACACTTTTTTCCACTGAAAAAAATTCCTGAAATTAAATGATTTAACAAATATGGGACATGCCTGCATGGAATTGCATGGCTCATTCATTGAAACAAAAATCCAGTCCAAGATGATGAATACAACCACTATGATTCCCAGTGCAGCCGCATCTCATAGAGGGAAATGGCTATTATCCAGTCAAATTTGCCAACAAAATTTTAAATTGAGTAAAAGCAAATAAATGTCTTTGTCAATTTTCTTTTACTAAGTTATTATCAAATCCTCTACGCCTTAAATTTTCTACTGATCCCATCAATAGTTATGAATTAATCATATTATTAATTTTGCTTGGAAAAATTTGGTTTGGAAACCTGATGGCCAAATCAAAACAGTCGATATTGCAGACAACCACTCAAAATGTAGATTCAAAACTCAGCTTTTACCAGTCAAAAACCAACATTTCCTGAGACTGGTTTGCAACATTCTGCAACTTTGATTCATTTACCAAAAAGATTCCCACCCCTTGCATGTTTTCAATAACATTTTAATTACTTAATTTTCATCCAGGTGAGCCAGTTGATGTATTTGTCCCTTAAGAAAGACAACATTTCCTTACTTGCCCTTAAATGAACCAAAAGGAAACAACTTTTTTTTTCACAGAGTGAGACTGTAATAAAAATGATCAATTAAAATAACATTAATAAGCTATAGCCAGGTTTTCAAAATCTATTTATATCCTTTCTTTACTGGAAAAAGATATTAAAAGTTGTGGCTGAAGAAATTATAAGATGGTCTATGCTACAACATATAGAAATAACAAATGAATATTCCAGCCTTTTACTTACCAAAATGTTCTGATGTTTGCACACTTTGGAGCATTGCATGATTTAACTGCATCTGCGTTGACTATGAGCTACAGAGTTGTATATTGTATCCTCTCCCAGAATTTATTCTGTTAATTTCTTCAGTTCTTCTAGAGTGGCTAGCTGAAGGATAAAAACAACATTCATAAGCAAATTTCCACTAGTCACATATTTATTGGCATTTAATTGTCTACTGCTCAAAAGACCAAGACATGAAACTCTAAAACTACTGGTATTGTCCAGAGAGGTCGCATAATAATATTATTATGGGGTCAGCTTTTTAATTTGCAACTAATGGCAAGTTTGATTTTTTATCAAACATTGTAACAATTTCACCTATTAACAGATAAGCTGGATTATGTGTACTAAAGGCATCCGTGGTCGAGTGTCAATTGATACCCTTGATCGATCCTCTAAATCGACTCTCTATCAACACCCGATCAATACTCAATCAACACTCCATTGACACCTCGGTTGACACTCAATCTACATTTCTATTACTCAGTTTTGCAAATGTCACAGGGTAGGTGCATTTGATCACCTGGTATGACACCATTCTTAGCCCAGGAGACAGTTCAAAATGTCAAATGCCTGGCAGGTTCGGGGTGGGGCGGGGGGGATGGTTGGGTAGGAGATAGTGGAGTTCCAAATGACTGATCCATAAGCCTGATACAACAAACATCAAAACATATTTTTACTACAATTGCTACTGATCTCGCTCTCTCAGTGATCAAAATTTGTTGTGGACTCACTCAACTGCGCTTCGTGAGTCCACAACATTTTGACCACTGTGATGGTGCGTATCATTGTCGATAAGAGTACAGACCACACTAAACCACATGCAATTTGTTAAATTCAACCCAGTGAAGTCATTTATCAACATTAATGAACAAACATCATCATAATTTCAACTGTGGCAACAAACAGAGCTTTTTTTCAATAGAATGGTAACTAGAGACAAAAGCAGAAACTTATCCATAGATTAAATTTTCAGAGTCAACAACTCTTTTAATGGTATAATGAATATGATAATTAAGTCAGGTCGTGATGGATTGTCATGCATGGCTGACTGAGTTTTTCCTTCAATGCAAATTTCCTTTATATTTACATGAGCTTTCTTTCAAGGGAATTGTTTAAGCTCAGAAATTACCAGAGGCATTGTGCACAACCATTTATACGTAAATAGAGTTAAGTTTAAGCTTAATTATTAAGTTACGTTTATTTCAAGCACTGATCATGCTAAAATCTATGCTATGACAGACACTTCAATTTAATGCACAAGACTTGACTGAGTGAGAAAAAAAAATTATCTTTGTCAACGTTTGTAAATAAGTATATGTGAATTGAAAATAAAGTTTGGTCTTTCTTAACGAAGAGCTTTGCCGATCAACTGTGATTCAGTCAAGTGCAATTAACCTTCGACCAAATTGTTTTCACTGCCGAGGATCTGCCTTGCCATAAATATACGCAATTCACAGCTCTTTATGTAGCCATTGCTGCGTTTAATTTACTTTTTAAACTCCGTTATTCTCTGAACATTGAAAACAAATGAACGAAATTCAGAGACTTACCTTTTCCTGGTCCAAAACACAACGAAAATTTCACCAAAGCCGCCATAATGAAGCCAAATGAAGAAAAATGTCTGCTTTCCTCACAGCCGACTTCGTTGACCTTTATTCCGATTGGCCAGAAAAATGCGGGAAGCCGCTGGCAGCCGCGTTTTCCCGCTGTTTTCGAGTTGTTTCCTTGTGCCACCTCCAGGTCAAGTGAAAACTTTTTTATTAAAAAAAAACACATTGACAAAAAAGCAAGCTTTCATTTTATGGTTAAAACAGCAAAAAATACGAAAACGCAGGTTATTAGGGCGTTAAAAGCGGACTCGCAAGATATGGCCATATTTGACCTCGCCTTTGACATGACATGACGTAGGATCAAAGTTGTACAAAGCCATGCCGCCTTTGAACGCCTTTGACATAAGAGATCAAAGGTATGCAAAGCCGTGGTGTCTTTGAACGCCTTTAACGCGCGTCAAAACTGTAGTCAAAGTTATTGACATGTTTGACCTCGCCTTTGGCAGGGATCAAATGTATGGCAAATCCATAAGATATTTGATTCCCCCTTTGACGTGGGTCAAAGGTGGAGTCAAAGTTAAGATCAAATTTGCCCTCCTCTTTGTCATGGATCAAATGTATCGGCAAAGCCATGACATTTTTGACACACATTTGACGCGCGTCAAAGTTTGGATCAAAGCTATGATCATATTTGACTTCGACTTTGATCAGGATCAAATTTAGAGTAAATCCAATTTTTCGTGCCGTGAATTAACTCGGTTTGATTCGCTAACCTCTGACGCATTTCCTCGACTGAACAAGACTGACAGGCACATCGCGTTCACACACCAATAATAGAGAATAAATATAACAGGCCCGAGTCCAACTGCACTACCTGGTGGTTCTTGTGACCCGAATAAACAGTTCCTGTTTTCAAAACCCAGGAGAAACATTTCAGAAAGATCACCATTTTGAACTCGTTTAAATCTGTTAGGCGTCACGCCTTCCTAAAATCAATCGGTAAACAAACCTTTTGAAGAATCCTCAAAATGAATTTAGGATAAGCCTCGATCATTATCAATTTGCGGTTTGTTTTACGCGACAGCAAAAAAAAGGCGAGAGGAAACTGAGGATACTTTTCGTTTCAACATGTCTTTCTTTCTCACGTCAGAATTTGCAAATTAAAGGTAACTTTAAAAATACCTTGGTGGAAGACACGCTGTTATTTGAGCGCAAATATATAACATTTGGCTTTAAGTACCTTCGTATCGTTTCAAAGCGAAGGAAAACCTCCAATGCTGTGGGGATGCCATCTTTGGTATTTTAATATCACTGAATATTTAATACTGATCAACGAAGCAAAGGAGCTTTTGCCCTCGCTATGTTTTAATATATTTCGAAACTTTAACTTTAATAGGCGTTTCAAGAAGAGACAAATGTCCCCTGCCCAAACAATATTAAATTGAATGAACGGCAGAGAAACGAGCAGCCGAGCGAGTACAAAGCAAACGAACGCCCGCCCTGGACACAACGCAACCGAACAAACAGACGGTCGAAAGTGCAGACAGACGCTCCCCGCCCAAAAAACAAAAATGAGTTTAGACCCCAAAAATTTAGATTCATTCAGTTTGTCTATCACTGTCAAAGATATCCAATACGGAATATGTAGAACAACGTCAAAATTCGAGAAGAATTTTCAAAAATTGGCCGTTGCATTACACGTTTTCTATAGAATACAAGTTGGTATTTTGTAAAGAACGGCAAAGAAATGATGTAAGAATTATAACGTACGAGCACGCAGCCATTGTACTCCTAGCCGTTGCCGTTGTGGTTTAAAATCCCTAAAACCAAATGATCGGCAAAATAATGAAAAGCCAAACGTACACCGGCAAAGCAAACGAAAGCCCAACGGAACAAAAAGACGGCATCTGTGCTATGAAACGTCTTTTGGAAATTATAACAGACGAAACAGGCATATGAAGCACTTTTTTCACTTTTGTTTTGGTCACAACTGTCACATGCGGTATAGTTTTCTAAACATTTCCAAGATTAGTTTTACACATTGTTGGTTTCTCTGTGGTTTGAAAACGCGATTCAAGTGGTCAGCGGGGGGCTAAAATGGCGGAGTACGAACATAGCAGCCATAGCGGGTCGCCATAGCGGGTGCTAGACTAAGCATAGAAATTGAAAATTCATAATATTGATTGTTTGGTTACTAAAAAATGGAACTAATGAAAAAGGTTGCAATTTGTTTAAGCAGGCTTTTTTAATAGCCTGAAAAGTAACGTAAAGATTTTGGGAAGCTACTTTTTGAGAAATTTCAGTTGAGCATCTTTTTTAAAACTTTGTAGGATATTAGGAATAGCCCTGGCTAGCAAGGAACTACGACTGCTGTTGCTTACTGTACATCGTTAACGCTTGTATGACGACTTTATCAACTCGTATCTTATCAAGATGATTTTTTTGTCGAAAGAGAGCTACACGAAGAGAAAGTCCGATTGGAGCTGGAGTGCGGTTGGAAACCGGGTTGCAGAGATAATCAACAAACTGATGAAAGAACTGAAGCAAGGCTAGGTTGCGTCGTATTTTATTCGCGATTATGATGTGCTAACCATCCCTAGCTGAATAACTTTATTTTATCGCTTTATTATCCAACTGCAGCGAACACTGTCCAACTAACAGTGCAAATATACAGCGATATTGTACAGTAGAAAACCTGCTTGCCGGACAGGTCGGCGCGCGCACGCAAAACCGTCACACTCTCCCTCTTTCATTGATAAATTTATTGACTACAGCAGTTGGATAATAAATCTCTCATTAGATGTTTTGGTGTGTAGTACGGCTGTATATTTTTACTCGTTGTTTGTAGTTTGACTCGCCCTACGGGCTCGTCAAAATACGGCACAACTCGTAAAAATATACAGCGATACTACACCAAAATATCTAATAAGATATATTTATTACCAAGAGTTTGGAGGAATGCTACCTGTCTCGAACCCAACCGGGTTCGCACCCCTGAACTATAAAGAGACGGACATTGGGGTTTGCGGTATTGCGGTATTGGACAATTTTTCTTGCGGTATTTCGCTAAATTCAATCTCGAAATGCGGTATTGCGGTATTCTCCGAACCTACGGGATGCGGTTTTTTAGCATTTTGAACGGTATTAAAAATTATTCTCCTAGTCCTCCAACGTTTCCCGAGCCTTTTCCAGTTTCCGGTTTCTCTTGCAGTCTCGGATTGAACATTCCCAATGAAACTTGTCTCTCGTGGTAACGGTAAACTGAAATTCCTTGCGTCGCAATCGTAAAAGGGTATGTTATTTTTTTTTAATTATTAGCCAACACGCCAATGGAGGTTACCAGAAGCATATGCTTCTAATGTTACTTATTTTGTCTAAATCGAAAATTACCTGACCTAAAGTTCATCAAAAAATTCTTAATTGTTATTTCCGTTTTATTTGCTCTGTGCTTTATCATACAGAGTAGTAGTTTCGGTATGACATCGGATTTCCACTCGGCATTGAAGTATTGTGGAATTTAGCGATTTTTTTTGTGATATTGCGGTATTTGCCCAATTTTTTTGCGTTATTGCGGTGTTCAGAATAGTTAACATGTTTTGTGTGATTTTGTTTCATTATGCCCACAATGTTGTCTTTTTTACAAGGTAGGAGAGAGATAAATTATAAACACTTGATCGCAAGTTGAAAAATGTGGGTGCGAACTCGGTGGGTGGGAACTCGCTTGGGTGCCGAACTCGCTTGGGTACGAAACCCCCATGGCTGTCCGACTGACTGGCTGAAAAAAAAAAACAGAATAATTGTGTGAGTTCTTTTCTTGCGAGTTTATGGACCCCGACTCCGTCTCGGTCCATAAACACGAAAAAAAAGAACTTGGCCAATATCCAACCATCTTGACCTCACACTTGGTCAATAACCCATACTTCTCGCCTTTCTATTTTATTTACTCTTCGCTAATTTTCCTAGTGTAATGTATTTATATTATAACGTTTTTAATTAGCTTATGATGGACTGGCCCGCTTAGACTAGCACCAGCTTCTGAGGGCCAGGACAACTGTAACAATATAAGTTGACAAACGAAAATAAAGATTCCTGTTTTTATTGTTGTCATATCTTTTGTCTTTGAAGAAGCCATGGCTTCTGTGAGTGAACCTTCAGTAGCAGAAAGCAGCCGAAATGTACGCTATGTACATCTCAAGCGAATAAATCGTGAGACAAACGATATTAGCCATATATTACAGCTTGAACACTGGATGCAAGTGAACATGGATGGTTGCCAAGTTAGAATTAACACCACGGAACGAGGGTTAATTGATTCAATTGAGCCCTTCACGAAAGTGAAATAATGTCAAATCTACCCATGTGCTATCAGTGATCATCACTCATCAGTCTATCATCTTGGTGGGAAGAAAGGATTAACATTAAATTAAAAAAAAAAAAAAAAAAAAAAAGAAAGGATTTGGTAAATTTTGCCATTGCGGTAAAACATTCTTATTGTGTCTGCTGTTCTGTTTTCAGCCTTCCTATCAGAGGGCGGTTTTTGATTTAGATTAGGTTTGGACCTGATTAGACCTAATTCGGACGCATTGCACACCTATTAACTTGCGGAAGGCCTGGGCACTGAGCAAGAAACCGACAAATCCAAGATGGCGCTCGGAGATACTTGGTAAGTTCGAAGGGTTTTTCATCTTTTTTTCCAACAGACATGATCCACAAATACTTGCTAATGATCCCTGTTTAAGGAAACGTATCTGATAACGTACATTTGGTGGGCAGTCTCTGTGATCTCGATCACTGATGACACGGTAGACCCTAGTTAATCATAAATTTACCCGGAACCAGCATCATCTGACTCAATCTATCGATTTGTTGTTGATTTGCACTGGTGTATGACCTAGTGGTGGTAGTTATGGGATGCAAAAACTTAATACAGCACTTTATTTGCTTCCTAATTTTGAAGAAAGGCATTAGATGCAGTTTTAGTGTGTTGTAGTCTGATATGTCAGTCAGGCTGAGGGCGAGATGACTGACTTTTCAAGTGAATCACAATATTACATCACATGATCGTCACGACACTGTTTCCAAGATCCCCTCCACTATGTTAAAATCCTTAAGTGTCTCATTCTTTGCTAACAGCAGATTTTGTTAAATTGTTGTCAGGTGGCATTGTCATTTGATGTCAAAATTTATTCTTATAAGCATACATGTAAGCTTGACTTTCAGTGTTTTATTTTTTTTTATTTATTTATTTTTTTTCTCATCATAGGCTTAGCGAATTTAAAACTGTTGAGAAGTATGGCCAGGATATTATGGAAAAAATTAATGAGAGAAACCAAATACGGCGCAATGGAGGAAATTATTCCAAGGTAATCCTGACATCTATTCAGGCTTCAGTGAATCACTGAGTTGAGGCCTTATGCTGAGGCAATGTGATCCTGTTACGGTTTGGAAAGGAGCGGGGGGGAGGAGGGCAGGGGAGGACTCGATAAATTTCTTGCTCCAAAAGGTGGTTATTAGAGAAGGGCTATATTTTAGGGGGTTTACTAGTACTAAGAGAAAATAGAGTGGTTTTCCATTGAGAATCATAGAACCAAAACCAAGGTAATCAATCTGGTCAATCTCAACAGACACAGTCAATCTACTGAACCAGTCAAATCCTGAAGCAAATACATGTAGCTAACATAAAACCCAGGAGAATTTTTGTGAGCGAATCACAATTTGCTTCGGTTTCACTTGATAATCACCTGTATCAACTGTTAATAAAAATCAGTTAATTACTGACAGGGGCTGGCCAAGAGCTACTTTATTATCTGAAATAGTTTCTTCAGACAAGTAGTTCTGACTTGCCATATATTATTTAGAAAATAGCCCAAACAAAATATGCACAGTGATTGGTTTAAAATCGTGTTTCTATTAAACAATTAGATCATGAGCTCGAGATTTCTATCTCATGATAGTTGACTCGGGAGCAAATAATCTAATTGTTTTACTATAAATCTACTAGTTGTTAGAAAATTGAATCTAAATCCTCTTGAAAGACACTTCGAAAACACAAAGAAGCAGTCCCCAGTGCATTCTGCTACACTACTCACTATCTACAACAGAGTAGATAGTGAGTAGCATAGCCAATCAGAGAACGTCATTCGTGATAGAACGCTATTAGATTTACACTAAAATGCAATAGAAACGCAGAGCTAGCACAAGCTGTTGATGCAAAATGGCTTGAGCAAAGAGAATTTACATTTCAATGATCAAAGTACATGTAAACAAGTTGTTTTTCTTTTTTTCGTCACAGTATTTTCTAAAAGAAATAGAAAACATGTTCTCCATGTTTCTATCGAGTCATAGAAACACTTGTGAAAGTTTGGGAGAGCTCAAAAAAGCTGTGAAAACAATCACCTGATGGCTCGTGTTCCCACAGCATTTCTCATTCTCCGAAACTTTCACTCATGTTGCTATAACCCGATAGAAACACGGTACATTTTTTCTATTTCTTAAATATTGAATGATATTCATTATGTGATACTATGATTCTTACATCATTCTATTCATGGACAATAGAAGCTACACCTGTAACTATAACTTACTAGAGCCCTCTTTTTCTGTGCTTTATTTGTCAGGTCCAGTCTGATGTAAGGATAATGTTAAAGACCTTTTCTAGAGATCTCAACAACTTGAAGCAATCCCTCTTGCGAGCA
This sequence comes from Orbicella franksi, assembly GCF_964199315.1. NCBI lineage: Eukaryota > Metazoa > Cnidaria > Anthozoa > Scleractinia > Merulinidae > Orbicella > Orbicella franksi. Next base: position 26,515,417 of record NC_138150.1, on the reverse strand, counting down.
TCAAATTCATATCAAGTGTATCCTTTTCTGCAGACAAGTCAGTAAGGATCCATGTAGCTTTGTTCTCTAAAATCCCAGAGCCTGACCAATTTAAAGCTTATTCATACAGAGCGATATAAAGAGTTTACCAAGGTTTTGTTTCTTTTCTTTTAAACTTTTTTGTGCATCATGTATTGAAGCAACCTGCTACATTCCAAAGTCCTGTGAAAAACTAGAATACACTAATTTATTCCAACAATTAAAAGGGGAAGACAGGGTTGTTGTTAAGGGTTGTTGTTAAAGGCTGTAACCCATAACATCTGTTATGGCTGAGTATGCTTGATTTTCCCTTGGTGCTACAGTTCAAATTACTTGTTGTTGATAGAATTCACCCAGAAAGTTTCGAGTTTGCTATGGGTGTGGAGAAAAAGGTCACCAGTGGCTCAAAACTTAATGACAGCCCTGGGGAGGTGTGTGACCCAAATGAACCTTGACTGTAAATTTAAGAAGTTTCTCACCAATATCATCTCATATTGTAACCTTATTTCTGTATGTCTGCCATAAAATTTAGTGCTTTTTGTTGGCATAATTCCTTAATCGATATATAGTACAGAGAGAGAAGTTGACAGAAGACAAAACATGTTAGACCAGCTGATAACCAAGTAAGTATTATTTTTAAAAGACCATAGAATCTACACATGTAGCAGCTCTGGTTCAAAGCCCCATTGTAACCCCATAGATAATGGTATTAAGGCATAAAGGTGATTAAAAGTCTGTAAATAGCACCTAGTGGCCCACAAGGTCAGCATTTACCTCTGGTTTCTGTAGCATGGGACAACTAGGAGCATTTCTACTCCCCCCTGGATTGGATGCTTGTCCATCACAGGGTTACCACTCCCTCCTCAGCATTTATTTTGCTGGTAGTTGTTTATAGTTCTGGTTAGAGAGTGGCACTGTGAGATTACACTCTCTTGCCCAGGAACATAACGAAATTGCCGGTACCTTTGTTTGTATGGCACAACCCTGGACTGTGTGATCCATAGTCCAGTGCACTTACCATTGGGTGACCACATCCTTCTGTGGAGATAATATCCCCTGTTTTTATTTCCTTTACTGTCTTGCATATTCTTCTATCAGATATTACAATATGATACCACTAGCATAACTCTTACAGATAGTATTCCCGATATTGTATGGTCCCATGTACAAGAAAACTCCTTCTTTAATTGATCCATCTGTGTCAAGTAGTCCTATCAAAGGTTATTTCCCAACAAAATAGTTCTCAACTGATATCATCCCACTTTGGCACAGTGTTTAACCGTGATAACCTCTGACATGTTCAGATAAATGATCTTCGTACATTCACCTGTATATCTTTGCCATCTACCGGTTCATCATGTTACCAGTTACACTCTTGTACCTGTGGGCTTGATAGCTCAGTTGGTAGACCACTACACTGGTACTGCAGGGCTCATGGGATCGGCTTCTGCTAAGTGTGAATTTGTATGTCAGGCTCCACATGTGTATCTTCACAACTGCTTGTTTAATAAGTTACGTAGACTACACAACTGCAATCATCTCTCGTCTCTTTAAATCTTAATTAAATAAATATATACAGGTGTGTTGCTTGCATTCAATTGTGTATTGGTACTTTGAGGCAGCGTGGCTGAGTGTTTTAGGGTGCTGGTGTAGTAATCCCGAGGTCATGGGTTTAAGACCTCCACCAAGCCACTAGCAGGATTGGTTTCTCGGTAGTCCCAAGTTCAAATCCTCAGTCATGCTTTGTAAATAACCAACTGGTCTGCCTCCTGCCAGTTGGGATTTTTAACTATGTTACATTTATTTGAAATATTTGTTTCCTTTGTTTCAGTGGCATGCCTGTAAACTAGCTAAGCTCAGTGCTTGTACAGCGAAGTGCATGACCACTATAAATAAGATTTACAATCACGAAGAGTCTTTTATACAATGTATCTCTTCATGTCTTTCACTGCAAAAAATTCCTGGGGAAAATGTTTGGGATTTTACTGTTAATAGCTAATATCATGGAACATTTAACAATTTTGGATTATACTTGCTTTACCTCGATTGTCTTCTAGAGAAAGACAAATGAATGCTGCATTCCAACAAGAGGCAGGCCAAAGCGATTTTGGAAGGTGGGAGAGGTTTGGACTGAATTATTGTTGACCTTTTTGCATGTTTTTAGCATAATGGGATTAACAGACATTATGCATGTTGGATTATTTCAAATGCAAACTAATTAACCAAAAATATAGCATAACAAACAAACTAGCAAACTGGTTAAACCTCGACTTTGAAGTGCAAATGTCATCATTGAATGAATTCCCAAATTTGCAAAGATAAAAGGAATATCCACATGAAAAAGTGTGAGGGTGTACCCCCCATATCCCCCACCTCTTGGGTGACTGGTGGTAAGCGAAGTCAGTTGTTTCAACCATTACCATGTTATTTCTGCTACTCAAAATTCAAGGAAAGGTTCTAGCTTAGAAAACAGTCTTTTTCTTGTCACAGGAGTTCATTACTGGCGACAGATCCAAGGGGACGAGACACCAATCCTTTTGATGAACCAGAGGCCTTCCCTGATAACAATATGTCTGTTGACGACATGAGGAGACAGCAACAACAAATTATTGCAGGTATTTCATGTAACGTACCACTGAGAGCTTTTCAATGACGTTTGCTACCAGGAAGTGTGTAAGTTTTAGAGTTTAGTTAATAGGGAAATGTTTAGAAGCAGGGGATATCCTGGTGAAAATCTTTCAAGGATCCTCAAGGATCTTTGTGGATCTTCTTAACAGGATGATCTTACTCAAGTTCCTCAATGATCCTTGCCAAGATCTTAAAGTTTCTTTAAGGATATTTACAATTCTTGCCAGGATCTTCAAAGATGTCGACTAAAATCCTCAAGGTACGTCAAAGATGTTGCTCAAAGGCCTTAGAGGATCCTTGCAAAGCCTTGAAATCTGACCCTTGCCATTAAGGATCTTTAGAATGTCTTTGAAGCTCTTGCATGTTCCTAAAAGATTCTGCAAATCTTTCTGCCAGAGATTTTCTGGAGTTTTTGCAGGCTTGCTTGCACCATGCATGCAAACTAGAAAGTGCTGCTCTGTAGTTAGGGGCTAGTGGATTTTTCTCTTTTTTCTTGCTTTTAGTTGACACATAGTGAGTTTGCATACAAACATTAATGCTGCTGTGTTCATGCAGTTGATTTTTTGTTATTTTAGTCAGTAAATATCAAATATTCAGCAGCAGAGTGGAGGCACATTGGCCTCATGGTTAGTGTGTTCAACTCTAGATTGAGCGGTCTGCGTTTGAGCCCTGGCGGGGACATTGTGTGGTGTTCTTGGGCAAGACACTTTACTCACACATTGCCTCTCTCAACCCAGGTTTACAAATGGGTACCAGCAAACTTAATGCTGGGGGTAACCCTGCGATGGATATAAGTATTCCATCCAGAGGAAGTAGAAATATCCCTATTCACTTCATGCTACAGAAACCAAGATAAGCTACAGCCTGATGGGTTACTTGTCTCACATGGAGACTTAACCTTTACCTTACCATTCCAAGGCAGAAGTTGAACATTCTGTCAACTTCTTCCACAACCATCTAGATTTGGCTGAATATTAACTGCACTTTGTTCTTAAAGGACCTGCAGTGGTGTAGGTTCTTTTTTCATTGCAATGAACACAGATGAACAATAAATATTGACTGTTGAAACAACCAGTCTGAGCAACAGTAGACTGCAAATGCACAAAAACTAATTCTAACACAACTAATTCTACAATTATAATTTATTCTTGTCTTTTTCTTCTGACAACAGAACAAGATCAAGGATTAGAAGCTCTTTCAGGAATTATTCAAAGACAGAAAGTTATGGGACAAGCCATATCAGATGAAGTTGATGCACATAATGGTCAGTTAAGCTTTGAAGCCTTTGTTTGACTACAATGAAATTATGCTAAGTAGATAGGACACACTCTGATGGTAAAATTATCTAATTTATTTACCCTCAAAACATGGAAGAGCTGTGATGAAATCGTAATACAGTGTTTGCTTGTCCATCAAGACTGAATAAGAATTTGGCATTTTGTTTTTTGTGGAGGGAGGAAACCAGAGAACCCAGAGAAAAACCCTCAGCAAGGACAATGATGGGCCACATTGGTGGGAGGTGGGCTCTCTCACCACTGTGTCACCTCTGTTCCCCAGAAGCGTTTCAATGTTGTTTTGTATGTATTAACATGGGTATAATGTCTGAAGACCTGCTGGGAATCTCAGTCCTGGGGGAGGAGAACTCCCATATCAAAAGATATGGGAAAAGGTGCTCGTTGGAAATTTAAACATCTAAGAGGTACCAAGATCCCGTTTTGTGGGTGTGGCTTGGATTTTTTTCACCCCTAAGTGGTACCAATTCTAGAACAATACAGTAACTGACACGTTCACAATTTTGAGTAGTGATAAAGACGATTGAATCGAGTACCTTCTTCTTGTTTGTAAAATATCTCCTGTTATTTTTTTTGTTTTTGCTTTTTTTTGGCTCAATACCCTAAAAGGTATCCTGAAAGCTTGTGCTGTGTACTTTTTTGAGGCTGAACACCCGAACAGGAACCAAAACAGCTTTTTTAACCCCTAAAAGGTACAGCAAGCACCCCATCCTTTTTATAGCTGTTCCCCCTTCCGCATCTCGGTATTGGTCAAAATTACAAGATGCCTGATTCTTATTGGCACGGTGGCCTCATGGTAAGTGTGCTCGACTCTGGATCGAGCAGCCCGAGTTCGATCCGTGGACAGGGACGTTACATTGTGCTCTTGGGCAAGACACTTTACTCTCGCAATGCCTCTTCACCCAGGTGTATAAATGGATGCCGGCAAATTTAATGCTGGGAGTTACCCTGGGATGGACTAGCATCCCATCCAGGGGGGAGTAGAAATACTTCTAGTCGTTTTCTGATACAGAACCCGGAATAACCTCCGGCCTGATGGGCCACTTGTCCCCTATGCAGACTTTACCATACCTTACCTTTACCGTTACCTTTACCTACAGAAATACTCGACGACATAGACAATCGAATGGATCAAACCAACCAGCGTCTTATCAAGGAAACAACGCATGTGAAAAGAGTGACAGCAAAATCTTCTACCTGTGGTGAGTCTCAAACGTAATAATTCCCAAAGCAAAGTCAGAGAAATACAGTGGAACCCTGTTAATCCAGTCACCAACAGGCCTCAAAAATCTGGCCGTATTAACGGGGTGGCCGTATTAAACGGGTTCTTTAAATGAAAATGACTGACTGAGCCCTTGTTCGGGCCAGAATAAAGTGGCCATAATAACGATAACGGCGGTATTAACAGGGTGACCGTAAAGCGGGGTTCCACTACAGGTATGCATCCTTTTGTAGTTTTTGAATCGTTATTTCACTTAAAAAAGAGAATTTGTTGACTTAGTGTTCTATCACTGTTAAGTTTCCCTTGAAATAACCTGTAACATGTCATGTTTTCAACTCTGTTTCAAACCTGCCAAGAAAATCCTGTCTAATCATTCATATAGATCAGGAGGAGGGGAGAGAAATCACTTAAAAGGTGAATTATTAAACCTGGGCAACATTACTTGACGGATGGCTGTAATTAATTGGTATAACTATATGTTATTAACTAATTAATAGTTCATTAATTTTTCGTTTTTATTTTCTTTTTAGGAATGCTGGTGGTTATTGTTTTATTGATTATCGTGATCATTGTTGTGGCTGTTGTGCCAAAGCCTTAATCATTCACATTGTCCTAATCAATGTTTCTCTTTGAATCAACATAATATAAAATAACTAATAAGCAGTGAACCAGGGCTCGAAAAAAACTTGATTTCCAGCTTGCCCTTGGGACAGGCAGCTCTCAAATTTTACTTGCCCCAGGCAAGTCTAAGTTTGCTTTTTTAATGATTTAGTTGGCAGACGACTTGCTTGATCCCTTGCCCATCGGGCAAGTGAGAATGAAAAGTTACTCTCCCAGAAGGAAAATCTACTTGTCCGTGACAATGGGACGGCACTTTTTTCGAGCCCTTACAATGCATTTCTACCGCAATCATCTACATCCCCCAACTTTCCTTTTTGACTAAAAGAATTATGAATATATTTATCTGAAAATTAAGTAAAACTTCATGCATATAATCCCTAAAATAACTTTAGGTATACATGAAGTAAAATTACTAAAAAGAAATCTGGAATGAAATAACCTGATTTTACTGTGATTGTTTAGCAACATTAAGAAACCCACAAGAAACAAAAACAAGAATTTCGTGAAGTAGTTTTATTCAATCTGATATCTAGATATACTATAAGAGTACTCCCAGAGCGAATCTTCATGCTATTAAAACACGCTAGAAAAATAAGAAATTAGTTAGATGGCAAGCACAGAAAAAGTCCTAGAAACTAAATCATAAGATTACTTTATTAATTTGGTTTGGGAATATTTCATGCTATTTTTTCAAAATTTTTGATATTTACATAAATTGTTTGAGAATGTTTTTCCATCCAATGAGCAAATGCTACTATTTAGAATTGCCTGGTGCATTTATGGAGAATTGGAAGTACTCTGAGCCACACACACTTTCAAGTTCTCTCAAATTCTTTAACTTGTTTACTTAAAGCTGTGAACTGTTTGTTGTGTGAAAATGAACTCCTGAAACGTCTTCCACGTGAGGCTAAGCATAACTCGAAGGAAAACGTGGAACTGGCGACAGCAAGCACAAGAGTACACATTGCAAAAAAATTCGTACGTTAAAATTTTGGACCTCTTATTTCGGGCGTTTAATTTTCCGACACTTTACCTCATTTCGGACAAATTTCGAAGAAACAATTCGTACACTTTGTTAAAACGTACCTATCGTAAATTTGCGCCAACAAAACACGAATTAGACTGAAACAACATCTGTGAAAATGATAGTTTTATTGCATCCTATTAGTTTTACAGATTGACCCACGAGAAAATAACATGCATTATATCAAACTGTTACGAATCTCAAGCAGTGTCTCAATTAGAGTTCACTCCATGAAGTAAACTAAGAGTTTGGTAGCTACTTAAAAATTTCATCTTGCGCTGTAAATATTTCGGACGTTTGAAATTTCGGACACTTTGTGTCCGAAATGTTGTTTGCAAGTAATGTATGCTGATGTTGAAGGGGGGGGGGGGGGAGCTGGGGTGTGACCGGTGGTGAGCGCGGCTGAACATGTCCAAGCGCGGGAAAAATCTGACTGGTGGCTAACACAGTGGAACCTCGTTAACACGGTCACCAACGGGCCATGAAAATTCGTCCGTATTAACGGGATAGGGTCAAATTTCATGACTGGTCTCTTTTAAGTGGCGTCTTGACAGACACCAAAAAATTGCACTTCTAAACAACCGTTCTGTAATAAGCATTCGAAATCCTGGTGTAATTTTTTAAAAAGATGAAACTTCAATCAGTACATACAACTTTGGAAAGATGCCCATAACTAGTTCGAGTGGCCGTATTAACGGAGTTGGGATTTCAGAATGTGGTCTTTGGCAGTATCAACGCGGTTTTCTTATAAGAAAATGTATAGGCGTTAAGCCGGGACAAAAAAGATTGGCCGTAATTAAGACTGAGGTGACTGTATTTATAACGAGGTGACCCCAAAGCGGGGTTCCACTGTGTTAAACTTGTAACCGTGTATAACTAGAAACCGTGTAACCAATTGCAAGCGCGAGAGAACATATAACTGTCATTAATAGAAAATGGTGCTAAAAAGTATTGAATGCAATTTAAGAAAAAAATAATCCGTGTCACAAGCGTTGAAATTTGCAATCGTTTGCCCGTGACCTCTTACTTTTCATCTGATTGGCTATAAAGGAAAAATGAACGACGTATACCTTACGTGTATGTAATAAGAGAGATGTTAGAAAATTTTGTAAGCGTCTTGTACCACAACGTGGTTTGAGTCATGTAATTACAACAAGAAATAAATAAGACGATAGTTCTATTTTAGTAAATAAAGAGACTTAATAGGGTTTTGACTAAGTGATCAGAGGGATCAGATCTCAGAAGGACGAGATGTTTGCTTTTAAGCTCACGTTTTTGTGTTACAACATTTGCATGCGCGCCCAAACTATTTCTGTGCGCAGGGGCCATCTGCGCCCCCACCCCCCGATTGTGAGAAAGACATGAAAGTGAGTTGTAAGATTGTGTGTTTGCTCAATGCAAAATCATTAAATGTTCCCAACATGGAACAATAAGGCATCACTAACTGGTTACCTAAGCAAAGTACACTGGTATGAAACTGACCTTTGAAAAACAGGCGTTTTCCGTTGCAATAGTGACAATTAAGGGGTTTTTTTTGAAATGATCAATTTCGTGGATAAGATTGACACATTTCCACCAAGGAATTTCATTATTTCGTCAATATCTAGTTGAGTTAAAATTGGAATGTGCAAGAAAAAATCGGTGTAAATAATCTCGGGAAGTCCAATTAGAATCTTCAGTTCAGTAGAAACATTTCCAGCCAATTTCATTTGGCGACAGCATTTTCTGTTTCTCCTCTCTACGATTCACTGAAATATCCGCTTAAAATCGATTCTTGGACTGCAGGATAGAATATTTAAGATATTATATCGTTGTCAACGTGTAAACACTTTATACCCGCCAATCCTCTCCCGATAAGTTGGCTGAATTTTCCCGCGAGAATTTCGTTTTAAACGTCACTCTAAAACAAAAACTGAGTATCCTTAGTTCCCTCGTCGTTTTTTGCTGTCACGTAAAACAAACTGCAAATTGATCATGATCGAAGCCTATCGTAAATTCATTTTGAGTATGTTTCAAACAGTTTGTTTATATCGTTGATTTTAGTAAGGCGTGACGCTTAGCAGATTGAAAGGCGTTCACAATGTGGACTTTCTTGAAGTGTTCCTCCTTGGTTTTGAAAACATGAACTGTTTTTCCGGTTTACGAAAATCACCAAGTAGAGCAGTTGGACTTAAGCCTGTTATATTTATTCTTCCATCATTGGTGTGCAAACGAGATACAGTATGTCTCTTCTTCTTGTCAGTCTTGTTCGAGGAAATGCGTCAGAGGTTAGCGAATCAACATCAGTTAATTTTAAACCGTGCTGGTGTTCATGTAGTACTGTAAATGACAAGGAAATGCAGGTTATGACACAACTTTGCCGCTATCTGATCCACGATGGGTCACGAAAGACAAGAAAGGAGACTTGCAAATGTATCTATATTCGGGTTTTCAGCGTTCTCTTCCGTTCAAAGTTTTCCTTTACATCGACATATTAGAAAATGCCAAGATTATTATTATATCTCTCAGTTACTACGCTCGCTGGGATTGGTCAATTTAACGGCCCGCTAAAATTTATAGCTTTTTTTGTTGCCAAAAAGTTTCGTGATTTATTACCAAGTGTTCTTAACTTTAAAGGCAAGTACAAGTTTAAAACTCTCTTTTACTTTAAATTGTGTATTAAAACGTGCTAACGACTTAACAACGATTTTAAATTGACTTGCTTTGCTTTCGACGTGCTTCAAAAATCTGAAGCCGTTCCTCGTCAATAGAACTCCTTCCCGAACCCGTCAGACATACAGTAGAGATATAATAAATATCTCAGAGTACTGACCTCGTCTTCTGGGTCCGTACTGTAAGTTACGGATCCTCGTTTTTTCCCCATCGATTTATAATTTAATTTACGGAAATCGAAGGGGGAAAAAACCCCTCGAACTCGGTTAGTAACAGGCATGTAAACCCTGCTTTTTTTCCTTTACGTATGCCATCCTAGCCCCACGTTTTACGTTAAAAGGTCCGAAAATTAGTGCCTGTGCGTAATTACCTTGCGGCATTTTATCAAAACGTGCCTTTGCTCTCAGAAAAACTAATTTACTGTACAAACATTGCTTCTTCTAATGTGACACATAACCTGTTGTTACAATGTCTTCGATACACGAACATTTTAATTTAAGCTGTTATTGACAACCATTTGAGGGTTTTTGAAGAACACAAGATTGCATGTATGTGAGCCGAAAACCTTAATTGAAACATAGATTGCACGCAGTTGACTTACTATGAAGATTGAAATGGTTTCGTGGTGGTTCATGAAAAAAAATGGCTATAAAAATTTGGTACAAAATACATCAGAGCGAATAGTTACAAGATGCCAAAATCAGGAAATGTTAATTTCATGCCAGTGTACTTTGCTTCCTTGAACCAAACCATTCTAATATATGGAAAGTGGTTATTTTTGGTAACCAGTTAGATACCTTATTGTTTCATGTAGGAAACATTCACTGAACGAACACACACTGGACGAACACACAGGATTACAGCTCAATTTCTAACGTCAGAATCTGCAAATAAAGATAATTAAATACCTCGGTGGATGATACGTTGTTATTCTGAGGTGAAACAGAACTGACTGTCACGTGATGTTGTATCCCAAAGGCCAATCAGATCATGCCAGTTTTCAATTTCAATCAATCTATCAATCTATCAATCAATCGATCGATCGGTCAGACAGTCAGTCAGTCAGTCAATCAATCAATCCATTGTAAGGTTGAAACTGGTTATTTCCACTGAACAATGGACGACATTTAAGCGCAATTTCGAAACTATTTTAAGTCTCGTGTTTAATTAAGAGAATGTCAGCACCGAAAAGTTAATACCCTTAGTAACGCATGACAAACTCGCCATCTCGGTTTTTGATCGTAATTTTTGTACTCAACATTAGCCTTGAACTTGACTTTGGGAACGCGAAAACGTTTGTTAGTCAGGACACTATATCTGGTTGGTCTTACGTTTCTCAAAACGTCTATTATCATGACGAATTTCCAGTTTTTCTCGCTCAGCCAAAATTTTTCTTTAAGCGGTAAATGTTTTAGGTCTACCCTAGACAAATGCAGTTGGGCATGCGCTCTTTCCAACCTTAACAGGTGCACGCAAGTCCTAGCAGTTGTGAAATGACCTTCAATAAAACTGTTTTTCCAATTGACAGCTGTCAAGCTCAAACTAATTGGCTTCACGTTTAGGACTTCCTAAAAGGAGGCAAAGTCGCAGATAAAGATCAGTTGTACACAGAAAGCTAGCCTGTTAGGAAGGTTTCGCTTATCGCGGAAGACTGAACTTTTAACGGGAAGATATCTAAAGAGAAGATTCTAACGCTGTAAGGTTTGTTGCTTGTAGACTTAACATTGTTAGCAGCTGGGTGTTATCATGATATTTGCCTATGATTCCATGCACCTAGCCCAGGCAACTGGAAGAAATATAGTTTCTTTTTGAAAGTCCTTCCTTCTTTCGTTTCATAGAACATTAAGGTCGTTAATATTTTAGATGGCTAGATGGTAATCGGACCATTTACCGGTAAACTAAATATCTTAAAACTCTGTAACTGGGAACGTTTCTTGTTGGGTGGTGATAACACTCTAGAGTAATGCAGGACGACGATTTTATGCGAGCTTATTACATCAGGCGAGTCCGTATAACTGAGGGTCTCCCAGGGGGGTCTTTGTTCCCTTGTTCCCTTCCAAAATTGCCCTATGTTCCCATGTTCCCACACATTTTCGTTATTTGTTCCCCTTCGTAATTTTTCGAATTTTGTTCCCCTGTTCCCAAAAAATGGCTAATGTTCCCTTGTTCCCTTCGATATTTTGCCAATGTTCCCCTGTTCCCCAAAACCCCTGGGAGACCCTCATAACTGAAAGAAAGAAAAACAACAACAACAACTGAAAAGAATATTCCAGTCACTTTTTTACGTAGTTAGAAAAACTCATCTTTTTATGTAAGAAGAGCAATTTGATGTAGCATATATATAGCTGCTCGCTAAATCTTCATTTCATTTCGAACAAAATCTTTGAACGACTGAAATTAGTTTTTAAAATATGTTCTCCGGTCCTAGAAGTTTTCTTTCTTTGTTCTCAGAGATACTTAGAGCGAGTAGCAACTCGTTTTCGCCGCTTCACAGCTCACGTTTGCTTAAGAAATGGAAACTGAGTGAAATAATAAATTTCATTCATGTTTTCCTCTCCTAAGCCAAACTAATCCCAGCAATACATTTGATCCCAAAAAAGGAACCCAGTGACTTTTTGAGACGTCAGAAGTATACGACTAAACATATTTCAGCGGTTTTTGAATATTTGATAAGAATACGGCTGCTTTTTGGTTGCAGGAAGATTATGGCTGCCAAGTTTCATTTGTGTCTGTTGTTGATTATTTTGGGAACCATTACCGTGCAGGGAGCACGCCACCCAGGGAAGCCTCATTTCTTCCGTCGGCAGCCCGGATGTAAGTGGTTCTTGCTCGGATTATATATTTAAGAATGTACGCGCTCATTGCTACTGCGCATCCTAACTGCGCTCTTAATTCATGTCGCAACGTCACCGTTTACGCTCTTAAAAGGTCGGCGACCCCCTCTTTTCTTTTCATAGGTCGATACCTCTTCCAGTTTTCTCCAATTTGTTTTAAAAAAGCGAAAAAACGTTTCTGTTCTGGTATGAAAGAGGTTTTCTTCGAATGTGGACGAGAAAGACCAATACATATGTATTCTTTTTCAATGCCCATTCTACCTCAAGAAACCACATCTGCCGGAAAGGTTATTTAATATACTTAGCTGTGTCGAATTGAGTACGTTTAGCTGATCTTATTTTCACTGATGTAGCTTTTTGACCTTCTTTTATTGCTGACAAGCTGTAAGCCAAGATCGTCCTGAAATAACAAAATTTTAAAAGCTTGTAAGAACGCATGGTCTTCAATGCGCCTTATTTCAAAAACGAGCTCGGTGACCCCCTACTCCTTATTGTATTGTAGTAAAGTTTTTTAAAAAAATCTCTACACGGAAACTTTTTGGACTTGAACGTTCTTTAAAAGTATGTTGTGGACCTAGATTCTCTTTTCCGGGATTCTTCCGACGTTAAAACTTTGAATTGATTTATATCGACGTTTCGGCTAGTTTAACTGGCCTTCTTCAGGAAATTAAGAAAATAAAAGTGAATATGTCTATATGGACAGATATTTTTACTTCGCAACTGCAACTTAAGACAAAGAAGATACGTGGAATGTTTAAACATGTGGTAAAAATATGCGCGGGATTATACTCTAAAAGACACACCAGAAACATTACATGAACACGATATATCATCGTCAATGTATGGAAAACACGACCCTTCTCACGGTCAAAAATGCTATTTAGACTATCTAAGCTAAAATTATTTTTTTTCTTCAGGTTTTATTTGTGTTATGGCTCTTTTCTGTCTTTCATGGCTCATACGAGAGCAATGTTTTCTTGTTCACAGCGGATTGTGCTTCGATCAATGGCAAGTGTGTGCCAATAAATGAATATTGCCCGAACGGAGAATGCCATTTGCAGTCGTGTCCGGGTTACCAGGAAAAATGCTGCTGTCCTGTGGTATAAGGTATGGATTTGACCCGTGAAACTGATATATCGTGTTTTACTAACTTGCAATACACACACACAAAAAAAAAATTGAAAAGTGCTGGTGAAACCAAAGAAGTATCAACTGGTAATTTTGACGCCTCGACATGAAATTCAACGTCTATCATTTTAATCCTATATTTCCTTCCCAAAGTACTCGTTCTGTTATGCTCTGTAGAATCTTTCTATTCCGTTCGTTTGTATATTTGATGGCATAGGTTTAGACGCAAGAAGGGGCTAACAATTACCTTCAATTCACAGGAGCTGTTGGTAATTCTAAATGTTATGATTTATGCCGTTTTAATATGCCCGTACTATCGCTAAGATGTATGAATACGTTTTACAATCTCTTACCAAAATGGAGGACATTTTCGCCAAAAATACCAGTTCTTTTAGAGCGCTTTTCGATGGAGCGTCGTAAAACCAAACCCAAACCAATCAATCTAGCCAATCACAAAGGTCACAAAAAATCCAATGAACCAATCTCAAGACTCGAACTAAATACACGTATCTGACGAGAAGCGCGGGAAAAGGTGTGCGAGCGAGTCACGATTGGTATTGGTTTTACTTCTGATTGGATGAAAAAGTAGCGCGATTTGTTTGAGCCAATCGTGTAGCGTAGTAAAGCAAAACCAATTACTTTTCGACACTAAGGTGAAAACCGGTCTGGCGTGTTTTTCTTTGGAGGATAGGTTACAAAATATCCGAGCATATTTTCGCCCCAAATAAAGGTTATTGTTTGTATACCCTGTTAATATCATATCAACTTTTCCTTTTTCAGACAAATGAAATGACGTCTGTCTCCATGAATGAAATGACGGCCTTAACTTAGTAACAATGTAACGTCGGGTTAGCTGAAAACATAAACACTGAAGTGATTGGGTGAATTTGGGAATTCTTAAGGCAGGACTTGCTTGTAAGCACCTGATTTAGAATAATTTTAGAAGGGGATAAATAAAGGCTGCTCATTAAAAAGGTTTGTTCTGTCTCCATTCGTTTACCGTTTCTTGTCTCAATCCATTTTTGTCTCCAACATTTACTTTATATAGAATAATAAAACCTCAAATAATACCTGTTTGAACGTGGCTCGATGCCGTTTGAGAGCAGAACAGAGCAAATTAAACAAAAGGAACATTGCCCCTGACCCAAAAATACACTATGACGCATCGCAGGGTTAGCCACAGCATTTATTTAGTTCGGCGGTACCCATTCATACACCTGGGTGGAGAGAGGCACTGTAAGAGTAAGGTGTCTTGCCCAAGAACACAACACAATTTCCCCGGCCAGGACTCGATCCCGGAGTCGAGCGCACGCGGTTTGAGTTCTCAGAATTTGGTCCTTTCACTCTGCTGTTTTGACCTTGTTTAAGGCTTTGACTTATGGGCAGCACCGACCATAAAAAGCCTTTTTGAGTAGCTCTCCCTCTCTCTGAAGGGGTTTCTAATACCGCAAATAGCGCACTAAGGATATAAACCTTAAGTAACAACAACCTAAAGAAGTTTAGTGTTTTATAATTAAGCTGTTTTAAAATGTTTTACTCTAAGAATAATACTAATAATAATACTAATAATAATGATGATGATGACGACTTTATTGTCGTGTCAATTACATCTAGCAGCGGAGAATCCCTACTGCTAATAGGGGACACCTAAGTAGAACTATCTAAAAATAATATGCAGTAAGAGAAATTAAAATAATGAGTTACAAAGATGGCAGCCACTACATCCATCTGGGGTTCCTGGACGTAACGATAGATTGCGATCTTAATTTTAATGTGCATATTAGTAATGTCAGGAGCCATAAATCCGGGACGGAGACCGTAAGCGCGCGCCATTTCTAGTATTGGGGCTGTCCCTATGATACTGGGCAATTTTCTATTTTTAGAACAAATTGCGCCATCCCGTGCGGCACACGCGCGCACATACTGCGAGGATTTTTGTGGATGTTGCGCGGGAAAAAGGCGTCCGAAATTACCGAAATGTTTGATGCTTTTGGCCCACAACTCAATACGTTCATGTCTGTTGGAATTTTACTTCAGTATTTTCGTCGTAAGCTGCTCCAGTTTGAGTGAAGGAAGACAGTGTCGAATTTAGTTATGTGCCGCTTTATATCACTGACCAAGTTGTGTTCCGCTGCTTCTTTGACAAGAGCTCTACATTACTCCACTCTTAGTTTCACATATGTTGAAGATTAACAGCTTTTCCAAAACACAGCAAAAAACTATTTGGAAATATTTGGATATAGCAGCGTTTCAGGACTTAAAAGTTACCCTCCTCTTGGCACACGCTTGCGAGGATTTCACCAGAGTCTGACTATCTAGACCGAAAAGTAAAAAAAAACCAATAATAATTGCAAGTTTGAGTTTCGCCTGAATTGTAAGCAACGCTTGCTGTTTTATCAAGGCCCAATAAGTGACAATTAAGTTTATGTCTGTACATGCTGCTCAGTTTTGTTTGTGTAAAAATCCAATAAATTTTTAAATTGTCTGTTGTCGATGAATAAGAGCGCCCGCCGATGCGTGTTTTGTACAGTCAGTAAAACATGACAAATTGGAATTCCCCACTTTCGTGTGGAAACGTACATCGAACTCTAGTTTTTAAATATGTTTAAGGTTGATAAATGTTTGAGAACATATTAAAAGCTTAGCTGAAAATATGTGAATACAGGAGAAATAATCGGCAAAATTACGATGACGCTTTCTTTATGATCTCGAATAACGATGTCGATTTTGTTGGTTGAGTTATCAAAACTCGCCGTCTATTTTATTTTCGCAGTGTAAAATTTCACTATGTTAAAGAAACACACATGATGCTAGTAGCCTTTTGGCGTGGTGAAAATTGTTCCAGCACCTCGGCACAAAAGACAACGAAAGAAATCTTTGTCAAGATTTGTTGACACCGATGTACGCGCTGCACTATGCAAATGAACTACTTGTACGCGTCACACTTTCCTTTCAAAAACTTTTGCAAACTCGCCAAACATACAGAAACAATAAGAAACTATCAAAAGCAGGGTTTAGTTATGATTAAGCATTGTTTGGGACACTCACAGATTAACTCGATACCAGAGTAAAGAGTTTTCTTACATAACTTTTCTTTACAGAACAAGCGCAAAAGATGACGCGTACAACTAGCGCGAGTAGATATTATTCATTCACAGCGCGATATTGAAGTCATGTTTCCACCCTGAAAAACTCACCTTTTCCAGTAGCTCAGAGCATAAGACTACATATACGAGCCCTGGATCTTATTCCCTGCCTTATTCCCTGTCATCGCTGTTAAAAATCTGCAAGAGAATCTTGCAACCCCCACCATTTGATCACGCAAGGTGACAACATCCACGCGAGAGGTCACGCGAGAGCCTCCGACATGTGCGTGGATCAGATATATGACGTCAGGATGGCGCAATTTGTTTTAAAAAAAAGAAAAATTGTCCCATATTATAGGTGCGCGCGGATCTCCGTCCCCGATTATGGCTCCTGGTAATGTCTGTAAGAAAGCTAGCAAGAGAATTGGAGTGATCAGGAGGTTGAGGAATCGTATACCAACTGAGGCCAAATTACACCTCTACAAAGCAGCTATTCTCCCTCATCTTACATATTGCCACCTACTGTGGCATTTTTGCAGAGCCTCGGACACTCTCAGATTAGAGTGAGTACAGGAGTGGGGACTGTGTCCTGTTTCTGGTTTTTAGAGATAAGTTGTCTACCTACCAGCAGCTGTTAGGGAAAGCAAATCTACCAACATTGTACAATAGGAGACTTCTCTGATTACTTCCTGTCTAGTACGACCGATGAACGCGTATACCAAGCTACCATCTGGTTTTAGGTCAAAATTAATCTCTTAAACAGTCTGAACAGTTTTTGATTTTTCGCATTAGGACGGCTCGAAAAACGAATATAATGGGCGAAGTTTCAAATATTGGGGTTTGTATTTGAAGTCGAGTAGTGCACAGAGTTAGCTTTGGGAATATCTGAGTCTCTTAAAAAGTAAAGTAAAGAGTAAAGAGGAAAGAGGAAAGAGGAAGGAGGAAGGAGGAAGGAGGAAGGAGGAAGGAGGAAGGAGGAAGGAGGATTTACATTCGTTGAACTCTCGGTGAATCAGTTTCAGAAAATGTTGCAATTAATTAAAGCAAAAATACTAGCACGCCCAATCATTCAATCAATCCATCATTCGTGATTGGCTTACGCGGCTTCTTATACCCACGTTTTCCCGCGCTTGGCAGTTGCACTATATGGTTGCACGCTTGTTCTCTAATTCAAGTTCTGATTGGCTGGTTGCATTATTATCGTTCGTTGTGACTAGTCTGCGACTGATTGGCAAGCTAAGAATTTGGATTAGGTTTTAAGAAATGCAACTCCTCCAAACTCTTGGTAAAGCTTTGTGAAATAAAATAACTTAGCGAGAGATGGTTAGCACGTTATAATCGCGAATAAAATGCGACGGAACATAGCCTTGCTTCAGTTCTTTCATCAGTTTGTTGAGTATCTCTGAGACCCGGTTTCCAACCGCACTCCAGCACCAATTGGACTTTTCTTTTTGGTCCATTCTCTCTCGACAAAAAATCATCTTGATTAGATACGAGTTTATAAAGTCGTCATACAAGCGTAAACGATGTACAGTGAACATTAGTAGTCGCAGTTCCTTGCTTGCAGCGCACACGTTTTCAGGAAACAGAAGGTGTGGATCAGGGCATTGCATCAGAGATTTGCATATTGTATAACAGGAGCGAGGAGAGCTATCCATTGCGCAGAAAATTCGTTCCTCAGCCATGGAAGTCGAAATTCGCCAATATAATCCAGCATTTGGACTGTTCTGAATTGATGGCGAAACTTTTGGAATGACATGGTACTGTTCCGATCCCGTGTCTGGAGGTCTCATGGCACTATTGGGCCAACCGGCGATTTCAATAGCGGGAATGAGATCAACTGTGACCACCACCCGCTTGAACTGACATCCGCGCCACAGGAAGAACAACCGCGACCCGGGCTTAGTCTGGGACATATCCACAGTCACACCACCCTTTGCCTGGTGACTGTAGTCTCGAACCTTGTGTAGACACGTGCTCATTGCCGTCAGATCAGCGTTCTCTGAGTGTAGGTCAAAAAGAGAATGGAATTGTAGATGCAATTTCTCTGCGAGCAGAAAACCATCGCTGTCTAAGAAGTCTTTCCACCTTTCCATTTCCTGGCTGTGCATTCGAATTCTCAGATATCCAGGAGGATCACTGGGGGACTCGTAAGGGTAGCTAGCTTTCGACAATTCAGTCAAAATGCACATAAAGTCGATCTCGTCCGGCTTACCAACCTTGGTATTTTCCGCAGTGCTACCAGCTTGGAGAAGATTACATTGAAACCTCGGTTGTTCCAGGATCATGCTTTCCAATGCAGCCTTGATATAACTACTGATGTCTCTCTCTATTCTCTCTACTTCTGAAGTTCGCTTTACAAGCCCTAAACCCTCTGTTTCGTTTAGCCTGATGAGACAAGAGTTCACATCAACCACCATCATCAGGTCACCGTTTAACAGTGACACTTTATTTCTTTCTGTAGGAAGTGCTTCCCCAGCTCCAAATTTTCGTCTTTCACAAAACTCCTCATCAAACGGAATAGGCCTGCCAAATTTATCTCTAAGGTAGCATCGAAGTTCACGCGAATGCTCTTCTTTAAACCCGCTGTTTGGATGCCCTTGACGTCCGCCTGAAGGTAGAGTTTTTAGATCAACAGCTACAACATACCCGCGTGTTTCTATGCGGCTATCTGCCGAGAGGCCTGCATTGTCCTGGACATTGGAACAAGCACCAAACGTAAGAAGGACTTCTGCGACATGCCAACGACTTTGGTGAACAGCATAGTGCAGCGGTGTCGCCCCATGCTGGTCGATTGCATTCACTTGGGCTCTTCCGTCTTTCATCAAATGAACACAGATCTGTGTGTTGCCGAGTTCGGCGGCCACATGAAGTGGTGTAATTCCACTTTTGTCAGGAATGTTGGAACTTGCACCACCCGATATTAAAACTGCAACAGTATCAAGAGCTTTGTCTTCTTGTTGAGGTCTCGTTGACGCAGCTACCGCGTGGTAAAGCGCCGTCTGGTGGTCTACGTCCTGTTTATTCGGATCTGCCCCATTCTTGAGGAGAATTTTAAGACAATTTACCCTGTGCTTACTGGCAGCATAATGAAGCGCTGTCCTTCCCCATTTGTTAGGAAGGTCGACTTGTGCTCCTGACGTTATCAAAAGCGTCAGTATCTTTTCATGCCCATTCTCCGACGCATAGTGAAGTGCAGAGCGGCCACGCCTGGTCTGAACATCCGGTTTTGCACCAGTTAATATCAGTTTCTCTGCTTCTTCAATAGAGCCCAAGGCAGCTGCGCGCTGAAGAGGAGTTGCCACCATTACCTTGAATTCTCTATTCTCAGTGCCTCCGGTCTTTGATTTTGGACTATATGGCCCAATTCGAAGCCGCTAAGATAAGAAAATGTAGTTAGCTCTAGCGGACTAACTGGGGACACTAAACAAGAGCCTTAAGCGCTAAAAAGTAAATGCTAAAATGATCAAAATTATTAAAATTATTTACACCAGGGGCTTAAGTACTAATAATGCTAAAATGATAAGAAGTATTAAAATTATTGAGCAATTACTGTTATTAGTTAAGTTTTCTGATTCTGTTTCGGAAAGTAGTTAGAGTGAAGGCATCTCTTATGTCCTTACTGAGTTTGTGCCATAACAAAGCTCCTAAATATCTGATTGTATGTTTACCATTAAGTGTGGTATTGAAACCCCGGGGGGGTATTCCCTTATATGGGCCACATAGGTAAGTGCAGCCCCAAAGGGTATGGATTTTCGGCCGTTTTGGTCATAAATAGGGTATGGTTTTTGCACTCTAGTCTTGATACGGGTATATTTTTAAAAAGAAGCTACTTTTTCATCATTATCGAAAAGAAAATCAACAAAAGCCCTTCGCAAGTTATGTTTACGGTAAATTAACGTTGGTATGGACTAGGGAACTAATTATAACGCAGGTCTGAAACAGGGTTTTGAATTAAGGGTCAGGTCATAAATAGGGTTTCGAATTTTTGGTCAGGTCATAAATAGGGTAGGGAATATCGCAGATTTTGGTCATAAATAGGGTAAGGGTTTTGGGAAGCGGGCCGCACACCCCCACCCAATTTTTCTGGGAGTACCCCCCTGGATTGAAACGTGGTATTACAACATCACTATTCCGTAGCAGATGAGTAGAAGCTTTGCGTATGAAGAGGGAGGACACATTATCTGGTACAAGGCCGCGATATCTTGGAGGCGTCTATTATATAAGGCAGGCCGATTGGCGCGCTCTAATAGTTCATCGTAGCTCTCTGAGTGTGATCTGCATATAGCCCTTAATGCTCGTTCTTGTATGCGTTCCAGCTTCCTTTTGTCCGACGATTTACAAAAATGCCATATCAAATGACGATATGTTATGTTGTGGTCCGAGCCTATCAACTGCGCCAGTTCATAGGTGATTGAGGTTGAACGGCTGACAAGCCTCATCACGGATAGATAGATAGATAGAAACTTTATTAAGAATGTCATCAACCACCTAGCTGGGGAAAAACTCCCCTACTAATACGGGGACATAACAAAAACGAGTTAAATTAGAAAAAAAAAAAAAAAAAAAAAACCTATAGCTATTTACAATAGTAAAATTTAAATCCAAGTTAAAAGATGTTATGGTACTATGTACAGTGGATTTTATAATACAATAATACATACTTAAAAAAAAGTTCTTTAGGAGGAGCAGAGCGGACAGCCTCTGCAGCCATCATCTAGTAATGCATCAAGATTGATGAGATTTCTGATATTCGTCTTAAACGTGCTGAGAGATGTGGCCTCTCTCATGCTCTTTGGCAGTTTTGACCACAATTTGGGTCCTAGATATCTGATCGAGTGCTTACCATATTTCACCGAGTTAAACCTTGGCATTGTAAAGTCAGATTGTCTTAAGTTATACGTACTAGGGTTATTGCTGAAAAAATCACAGAGATAATAGGGGCATAACTTATGTTTAACTTTATACATCAAAGTAGAGAGGTCTTGAAGTCGTCTATTAAGTAATGTGGGCAGACCGGCCCTCGCGAGCAGTTGATTATAGCTTGAGCTGTTGTCCTTAAAAACTGCTCTGAGGCCTCTTTCTTGTATTCTCTCCAGTTTTCTAGTATCGCTAGCTTTACAAAAGTGCCATACTAAGTGACAGTAGGTAACGTAGGGTAGAAGGAATTACGGAAGAAGGAATTACCTCGTTCTTGTTTTAGGGCCTGTTTACAAGGAGAGAGGGTTACCCTAGAAGGCGGGTTACCCTAGCAAGCGGGTTACCCTAGCACTCAAACATTTCCTCTTCTTTTCTTCATCGTGTTTACAAGGCTGCCAGGGTTACCCCGGTAGGCAGGTTACCCTATCTGCGTGCTAGGGTTACCCTGACAGGCGGGTTAACTTTTTCCCTTGTAAACACTCCAGGTAGGGTTAACCCGCACACCTGGGTTAACTTTCTAATTCTTTCCAGACCCTTTGAGTATAACCGCGCATCAAGTTGTCCCGGGTTGTAGGGTTACCCTACTTGTTAAATTTTGCCTGTAAACCCGGGTTATCTTTTGCCCTCCAGCTAAGGTTAACCCGCTTGCTAGGGTAACCCTCCCTCCTTGTGAACAGGCCCTTAAACGTTCTAGAACGTTTGGGAGAATTTGAAAGTACCTATGTATGTAAGCTCTATTAAACCTGTAGCTTTAGAATCTCCTAAACTGTCTCCCATACAGTCGAGCCTCGATTATCCGGACTCGTTGGGACTAGACGAAATAGTCCGGTTAATCGAGGGTCCGGATGTTCGAAAATTTGAATATTAATGAAGAACAAAACTGTTTAAATAAGGCAATATTTAATCGTGAAACAACACTTTTACAAATCGTTTGGAAAACAATATGGTCTACTGTACATCTTGAACCACTCAACTGTGAGCCAATCAGAACTCATTCGAGTGTTCTTCATTAGTTACGACGCGTGCGAGCGCTGCTTTTGCTCTTTAAAAGCAAAACAAACTCGCTTTTTACGATACCTGCAGAAATTCTCGCGCGCTCATTGGCTAATTTTTATTGTCAATAAGCGGACAGACATATAAATTTATAATTTATGCGATACGTCGACGAGCGAGAGCGGACAATTTGACAATTTGTTATCGTAAAAAACAAATTGACGTTAGTTTTTAATGCGTCTGTCCTGTTATTGACAATGAATTTCGTCATAACATTGTCAAAGTAGTCTGCAGATCCACTCGACTGTCGCCCCGTGGATCCACAGCTACTTTGACAATGTTATGACGAAATTCATGATCAATAACAGGACAGACGCATGAAAAACTGATGTCAATTTGTTAAATTGACTGCACTTTTCAATGCTATGGTTTTAAAAAGAATATTGCTAAGGATCTTGATCATGACTAGCAAATATTCATGACAAAATTGCGACTAGAGAAAAAGTCCGAATAATCGAGAAATCCGGATAATCGAGGTACAGATAATCGAGGTTCGCCTGTATTTGAATCTGGCTGTACAAACGCGTGCACTGGTACGTTTCCACTGGGTCGAGCGAGCGACAGCTCATTCCGCGATTGCTATGACAGCCAACACAAAAGCGAGACATTACACCAATAAGCCGCGAACCATTTATACGAGCATTTCGCGTTCTAGATAAGCCGCGCTCGTATAAGTTCGCATTCAGTATATCAGTTCGGATATTTGCTGGATACCCACCTTTATCGTATAAGTTCTCGTAGTTCAGTTCGCATCTTATGAAAGCCGCGGCTTATTATTGTCGAATAAATGACCCTGTTGTAAGCTTTGAAGAAATAATGCCGGTATTCTTTTTATCATTTTCGGTCATGATGTGCACATGTACTTATTTTTTTTCCTTCTTGCTATGTCACGAATACCAAAATTCTGCTTTCTTTAGTCTTGCTAGTTTATCAAAATGAAAGATGATCATTCCAGCTGTACGGCATTTTTTTCTTGTTTACTACGCGTAACTGCGTATTCTTAGAACTTCGATTCGCTACATCTAAGTTTTCGTTAAGCATATTACCCTGCAATACCGACGTCACTTGGTCACTAACAGCTTTATAGTTATATGCTTCCAGCACCAGGTATACTGATGTTTTTCATCTTTAAAGAAAACTGATCTAGAGTCGAGACACGTCCGAAGCAAGATTCAATAATGGCATTGTGAGCCCCGTTTTGAGTGTAATTCAAAACACCACTAACGTATACGTCTGAAATAGCTTTGACCCTGATTACTGTAGAAGTACGAGAATATTTTAACCCACCTTTGCTGACAGGATCGAAGACGCAAAACTTAATCAAAGAACAGTTCGTGTTCAGGATTTTAACTTTTCCATTTGGATAATCGTATTCATTGCGTTCGGCAGCCCGAGCGTCCGACAGAGAGCTCACAAGGGCGCTTGAATTATGCGAAACTACGGAAGTCATGTCACTCCACAGGCTACCCATCTTAGATGAATTATTAATTGTTTTTTATTTATTCTCACATTATACTAATAACTTCGTTTTTTAGCATGATAATTAAAGCAATCCCATTTAATGCATTGTAGCTTCGATCATAACAGATGCCCGTAAAATATGACTTCCTTGTCGTCCGCGATCACTTCGGCTCTCCGCGCGATGTCCATCGTCAGGATATTTCAGAACTCCCATGCACCCTGATGCACGGCCAAGCGGTTAAACAGAGCGAGAGATTAGATTATATCGACATAACATTTTCTATGTAACTGGTAAGTCCTGCAAAATGCTACTTATCTTATCCATCTCATCGGATTAAAAAAACAGGGTTTATTTAAGAGACAAGTTTTTATTTTTATTTTTCATTCAATTATTGTTATTTAGGGTTTTGTCGTTCGTTTCAAAAACAGGTAAAAGGGTAGCTAAACTTCCCAGTTCTGCTGTTACCCTCCTCAAAAGAAGCTTTAAATAAGAATCATAGGCCCGTATCTCTGGTCAAAACTGAACCCATGTGATAGGAGTGAACGACATTGAACAATTTTAAAATTAACATTAGACAAAGGGACCTCACTGTTTTCATTGAGGGCACGTGCACAAAGTGTGTTGTATGCACCACTGGATGAATCTATATACATATAGTCACAAATACTTTAATCATGATTGAACGTTCTTACCGTAGAACAATTTTAGCATGTGTAAAAATTTATTTCTTCTATTCATTTATTTTATATTGTTATTTTTTTATTTTACTATTTGAGTGTCTACAATTAGTTATTTCATTCATTCATTCTTTCGTTCGTTCGTTCGTTCGTTCGTTCGTTCGTTCGTTCGTTCGTTCGTTCGTTCATGACGACCAAAAAAACACCATGATAACTTACATTACGTTGTGCTAAGTATCGATAAGTAATCATAATGGTAGCAAAAGTGTGTGCGCGATGTCTTTCTGATCATTAGCTAGGAAGTAACTTTAGCCCAATCACACGAAGCAGCTTCAGCTACATTAGACTGTATCGTCAAATGCGAGTATCACCTGATACATGAGCTCATCATCTCTCTAGTTATTAGGGGAGGGTGGCAGGATCATGCCCACGGTGTTTGAAAAGCATTGTTGTTCCTCTACACGCAAATGCGTCAGTATTATGCATCAAGGAACAGAGCGTCTTGACAAACTTCGTCAGTGGCGCGACCGCATATTTTGTTCTTCATTGCTTTACCTACCTTGCTTTGTTTTGTGCTTGCTTCCGGAATGCCACGCTACAAATCTTAAGACTCATTACAACGCCCAATGTCTCATGATAACCTGTGAGCGTTCTGGTCTGATTGATCTCTTGCATTGTTTCGCCTTTGTTTACAAAAAAGCCAGAATTTTACACGTTCGATTTTGTCTCCTCTCAACTTTGGTGGTCAATACTTGTTTATTAGCCCCCCTTTCTCTCAAATATACGCTCACACTGATCTCAGAGGTTTTCTTTGAGCCGATGTTTTCCTTTGAGAAGAAGGAGGATCGAGGAAAAAACCTACTTCCTGAAATACGTACACAGCCAGTGTTTCTATGGTTACGTGTAAATTAAGTAACTTCACCTTAGACTTCAACTCGTGTTTCTAGAACTCGGAATAAACGCAGAATTTTTTCTGTTTTTTAATAATTTTTTTTAGACACTAAATTAGCCGCCCACATAAAATACACTCCCCGGAATTTTTAATTTTATCCACTTCATTTCACTTTTTTCGAAATTATAAAGCAAGGGGTAATCTTTGATTGACGTCGCTATTGCCAACATCTTCAGATGCAAAATTCATTTAAGAAATAAACTGCTGCAAGTCTGGGAGCAGCGTAGACCGGCATTTTTGTACACGTTATGATACACGCGTATGGGGGCCTTGAAGCAGCCGTGGCCATACAAGTGTCTGCAAATATATCGAACAGCACTTCCTAAAGAAACATCTCGTTCAAAATATGTTTCACTCTTCTATTAGTCATAGTTACTACAATGTTAACAAAGTAGTTGATCGTATTGTTTAAGTTCGCTAGACTAAATCGCCTCACTGTTTGTGACGTGTTAACACGAGATCATCAAAAACCGCCCACATAACTCCGTTTGACTGTGTCAAACTTCCGTAAATCTGTTAGGAGTGCCAGCTTTGAATATCTTATAATGATAAAATCTTAGCTTTGTAACTAGAAGCATTGTAAATCGAATTTTAAAAGAAGCATTTCTCGGTAGGAGTTTATAGACTTTTAAAACTTCTTTTTCCAGATATTTTTTCTCGGGTCCTCCTGCACTTAGGTGCGTCGCTTTATAGGATGTTCTCGATCTTTTTTTCCGTTTTGTCCAATTTTGACTTTCCCATTGTCTTGTCCTAGTACATTTATGTTTTTCTAGTAAACATTTTCCCAGCTTTATTTGTAAACATACGTCGGTTTCCATGTAGGCGGGTCCCTTTTGACGCAACTGAAATAAATAAAGTAAATAAATAAATATAAATATTACGAAGCTGTCTGATTATACTAGGGGAATCACCAATGCCGGGCGATGATCCGTTGATACAGAGATTCAAAGAGTCTACCAGAAAGAAATAAGTTCCAAGTTTTAACCAATATTATTGCCACATTGCTGATAATGTATGTATCATAATAGTCGGTGTTTTAAGTTCAGGAAAGTACCACCAGAACCAAATATTGCACAGGAAGCCGGCGGGTACGGGCTCATGTATTGATCAAGGGCAACGGATATGCTCATTTTCTCTTTATCTGGTTCATGATATTTAAAATGTGCAGCAGAAAAAAAAAATCAAACGCTGGAAAGCCCAATACGCAGACGCGTAGGGGTTTCGATAAACTGCTAATTGACCTTAATGACATATCAGCCGACATGGAAGCATAACTTATTATTTTTTTTCTTTGCCGGAAGTTCGTGGTGGTGATATTACGCGGACTGTTATTTTTAACTCTAAATGTTGAACACGTTACTGAATGAGTTATTTTACCTACCAGAGTATTTCCTAAACGGCTGACCACGAGACAAGATCTTAATATAAGTTCTTTTAATAAAGTTTTGCGAAAATAAAAGTGGTCACGCGCACATCTTCAGAAAGCAAAATGAATGCTGAGTAAAATCAATATATTAGTGTATAAGCAATGTCTTCTGATCCATCTTGATCCAGGGAGATTATCTCAAAGTTTTATTTTTGCGATCTGTTTCTGCGTCAGCAAATTTTTGGATGCAAAATAACGCGGTTTAAAAGTGGCGTGACAGAATCCCACCGAAAGGGAGTATAAATTTGAATATTGCTTCAACGATATCCAAAACCAACATCCGATAATATTTCGAAACGGTATTGAAACAGCTTGTTAGGCTTGTAACGTGTTTGTTCGTGTTTTCTGACTGAACAACAGTCCTTGTCAAACAAGAAGGAATTCGTTTCGAACGGATATCAAGGTGATCCGATAGCGTGACATTTGGTTTTTAAATGGTTACCTTGTCGGTAGTATCGTATTTCATGATGTGGGGTGACATGCTGAAGACCAGCCTATCGTCTGATCACTGACGCGGGGACCCGGATTATGTTACTAAAGGTCGATTATACTCTCATATGCTAGTGTAGATTCCATTGAAACTGAAAAAAGTCCGGCCCGAAGACTGTGGTGAGACCTACAACGACCATGCACGTACAAAAAGGTGAGTACAGCTGGTTTACAGGGCTTAATTTTTGTTATGCAGTTCATTGTTCGAGAAATCCAATGCGTGTCTTGGCCGTGACAATGTCGCGCGAGATGAAAGGTGATGGAGTTTATAAATTAGAATATTGTCTATGAATTTTTCGATGAGTAATAGAAACAAAGCTGACGATGGATTAACGGATTTAGCTTGACCGAAAAAAAATCAGAAATCTTTGTTCTATTTCTTAATGAAAAATCAAAAATTAAGTTCCACTGGGATGATAACTTAAACGATTTCCATCCAAGGAAGTCACATGAAATTCAACGAGTTGAGATAGGAAGGCCAATATAGGTGTGACCGTCTGGGAAATTAATCGCGCTTGCAAACCTATGACCAAGTATAGATTTGTATTTTATTATTTTTGAGGGTGTAGATTAATTTGTGAAGCAACACTAGAGGTCTCGGTTGATGTATAAATAACAGATTACCAGGATAGCGCGATGCGGTACTTTCGTTATTGAAATAATAGCGAAAGCCTTTTTTCCGACAAACCACGGAGCTAACACGAGAGCTGCTTGAAAAGGAAATGATGAATTTCCTTCAACACATGGTGACCACTGTGACTAACAGTAATTTCCACAAAGGACATGGTAAGAAACGGACTCGCTATTTCTAATTTTACTGAAAGCGAACCTGGGGCTGGATTTTAATTTTCTTCGAATGCTTGCACGTGCTGTAACAGTAATGTGTTACTCGTAAACAAATTGAACCAATCACCAGTCGAGGATTTAGTGCGCAGACAAGCATTGTTGACACTCTGATTTTATCCCTGACGTCACCTGACATCCGGGTTCTCGTCGATCATAAATGTCATGCCGTGCCCCTTTCCAAGGGTTCACCGGGAAAGTTTTTATGAGGAAACAGAAGAGATAGACGGGTCTAGAGAGAACTTCGAGTTTTTACCCCATAAAACTGCCACTTAAGCATGTCCTGGAATATCCAAA
Organism: Orbicella franksi; assembly: GCF_964199315.1. Lineage (NCBI taxonomy): Eukaryota > Metazoa > Cnidaria > Anthozoa > Scleractinia > Merulinidae > Orbicella > Orbicella franksi. Next base: position 26,486,793 of record NC_138150.1, on the reverse strand, counting down.
GACCTGACGGTGTCGGCGGAATGGCACCCTCGGAAGGGCAACCGTACATGAGCCACGAACAACTTCGCAGTAACAGAGACGGTGAGACAGATCCACTTTTCCAGGCTATTTATTTTCGTCGACCTTTCTCTTTGTTCTCAGGCTAGAAAAAACAAATAAATGCTACATTTTAGGTGTTCTTTCTAGCTAGTTTTATCTCGAATTCATGGCTACGAGTACTGAAACCGTAAATGTTTCGTTGCAGCTCTCGAGCGCAAGCTCTCTCAAAGACGACCTCGTCAAGAGCTCGTAAACAGGGGAATCATGCCAGGTTTGTATTTAAGCTGCTTGTCATTCACCTTAGCTCCACTTCTCCTCTGAGAAATACTTTTTGTTTGTCGTTTTAGCGGTCAGTGCAGCACCAGGAATTCTTTCTCAAAGGACGAAACTCGAACGAGCAAAGGTTAGTATTTGGTCACTTCGGTGTCTGTGTGTTTGGTTCTTGAACTGGCTTTTATATTCAAAGGAATTAGTCAATAAAATGTATAAGGCATTAAAACACAGCCACTACATCTTCTTGTGGTTTGCAGACTGGCGATATGTTGCAAAAGAAAATAAGAGCCAGACCTAACCGTGCTCAGCTGATTCAAAGACACATTTTGAAAGGTAAGCTTATGTGAAATTCTACCATTTATATTTTGAATTCGCTCAGCTGTGGCGTGATATAACAATTATGAAGGTGTTTTGACTAAATCAGCATGTCTAGCACGGAGTATTCTCCGACTTTTCATATGTCACTTTCGGTGAAGTGAATTTGAGGACATTTTATCATGAAATTATTCTTTACGTAATTTTGGCCCGTCACGTATGCACTTCAAACGCTTGAGCTATTTGGAACAAATGTTTATTTGTGTGTTACATAGGATTCCTTCATAAATTTTTTTTCATGCCCAGTCATTGCATTCTAAGGAAAATAATTTATTCGAAGTTTCACATAGTTAGCCTGGGTACAAAAATATGCTGTTTTTGAACAGTGTCAATTCGGTTTCACACCATGGTTTTGCATCTAATAATTGCAACTCACTCTCTGTTTGATTTGTCAACGTTATATTACACTTTTCGTTTGATGTTGTGTTCGTAATCACGATGTCATTTCACGATGGAATGAAAACATAATTAGTCTTCACGCTTGCTGTCCCTACAGCTGGTTCCTTTAGTTTATTGGAGAAAGTCGAATCCAGACGTTATTTCGTCTCTTTGTGCTGTCTTAGCGTGTCTCTTGTCAGCGTTGATGTAAAATGGGTATTGAGTCATAGATCTCGTATCCATTTCAATCAATGGAATTTGCCACTTTTACTCGTTGTTTAAATCGGTTTTTCGATAAAGGTCTCAGAATACCCAGTTTTGTTTTAATTTTACTTGGACTGTACAATCCACCAAATCCCCAACTAAGACCAGTTAAGACCAAAGAGTATTTTGGGATGAACTGATCCGACCACACTAAGACTTGTGAATCTCGGTGTTCAGTTCTGAGATTAAACGGTCTTACCTTGATTTGTTCGAGCTGTTGATGGCTTATCTGACTTGATATTTTAGAACTTAACATGGATTTTCTGAGTATAATTTTATCTATAAAACCAATTCAAAGATCCAGCCTTCCTTTTTGTTCAACTTCTTGTCATAATAGATAATGTGATATCTCTCAATTGATCAGATGGTGTACCCTGTGACTTGCTATCAATATTTTTTTCCCTTGGAGTGTTCACTCTGTAATTTAAAGCACTAAACTACAGATGGAGTTATCTTATGACTTTTTCCTGTAATTTATCTGGTGATTTTTTTAAATCCAGAGATAATTCTGATCAGAGCTATTGTTTGAAGTCGGCTCCTAGCAGGCCATCTTCTGCCATTATTGTTGTTGACAATAAAACGGAAGAAACTTTTGTAATTAGTTGATTAACTAGCGATCCTCGTCAGCAGGATTCCTCTTTACTTCCAGGTATGAGACGGGGCTTTTGAGTTAAGGTTACTCCAAACCTTCGTGGGGCTACTTTTGCCAAATTTTCTTTTTTTCAACCAAATTAAAGTTCATTATTTAAGGTAACATTTTCCAAAAAATTAAAATAAAATATTAAAATGTGCGCGAGTTATTGGGAAAAAGAGATTTTTTATTAACAGTTAATAAGCTGTCAAGATGTCATAATCCTCAAAAGGCTTGGACTCCTCAGCAACCTTTTCACGGCAAACTGCTTAATCCGGAGATCCTATATCAAATACTTTCAATTGTCGATTTCATGTCTGTCAAGAGTGACTCCTCGTAATCTCGCTTCGGCAATTGCTCCTCAGTTTCTTTTTGTTTTGTTGCACATCGTTTTCCTTCTGTTTGCGCATTATTGTTGACTACCAGCCTAAAACATGTGTGCTTAAAACATGACTGTAACCCTATTACTTTCCTGTAAAGCTTGAGTTTGCATACTGTGAATGCTGGGGTTTTGTTATTTCATTGGTTGGTGGCTTTTTGTGTTGACGTCTCACTCTGAGAAGGCGTGACATGTGTATATGTCTTTAGAAGGCCAAAACTGGCACTTGTTTTTTGAGAGAATCCCCCCTCTTTAGATGAATTAATTGGGTATGTAGAATGAACAGTTTTCTGCGAAATTTGACCAGAACGTCTACTGATAGATAAGGAACGAAAAGTGTCAGCGAATTCTCTTATTTTGAATATTTTTCTTGTGGTGGCCTCTAACGCAACATGCTACGCAAATTTTTTCGATATTGAAACTTGTCAGATCTATAAAAAGATAACCAATGGAAAAAAAAAGAAAATGCTGACACTCTTTGAGAGATCAATGCTTTGTGATTAACACTGCACAGTTATTTTGCATGAATGATCGCATTTGATACCTGATTAATTCACTGGAATTGTAGTCGGTTGATTTGCCATTTACGGCTTTTGCTATCTTAGGAAAGGGATCTGCTAAACAGAAGATAATTTTATTATTTATAATTCTACATTTCATGACCCTTCTATTGATATATATAGTTTGTGGGGGCTTCCTTGAAAATAGCCCATGTGCAAATTTTTTCTGAAGGACACCTGCGAAGGTTTGGAGTAACCTTAACTGTAGCCTTGATCTTCACACCCACAACAAACTTGTTACCTGTGGAGTTTACCACAGTCCAGTTCACCCGTAACATCAAGGGTCCATCAAACATACTCAGGTGTAGTAGAGGTTACAGGTTATGGCCCTTATTGTCAGCCCTATGAAATGTGTGGCATCCTCCTCCTCCTCCTATGCTCCTTTTCTTTATACCAAGAGTAGCCCTCCCTACTGTGAACTTTAGGTGTTGTTTCTCCTGTAACAGAGGAAATCTCCATTGAAAATTACTCTTCTTTCATTTTTCTTACTATAAGTACAACTTCTTTTTGGTCAGAACTTTTGCATGTCTCAGTGGCCATGATATGATTACTGGTTGGCCAAAGGTTTTCTGTGAAATGTGGAAGAATCTTTTGCAAGAATTGTACACAAAAGTCAAGTAATTTGTCAAGTTTTACAAGGGTACTGATCAAATAGTACAAATCTCTTGTGGAATATCTTTGTTCCCATACCTGACAGGTTGTGTATAAATATATGATTAGTAATTTCATAAGGATTTTTACTCTTACTAAAATTTCTGCCATTGAAAGGCCAGTTTTCAACAGTGGCCTGAAAATCACTTTGTAACCTGATTTTTCTGGGTAAACTCTTACATCTATCAAATGGAAGGAGCTATTAGTGCATCAGCTCTCCTTACAATAATGAGCACTTCCAAATGAACATGTGTGAACAATTATGAAAACAATCAAGTAATTCGTGATTTCTAATGTAGAAAGCTCAGTTAGATACCAAAGTTTATGTTACTGCAGTTGTTCACCCTTTTAGTCCGAAGTTCAAAATGTTAGTTCTTTATACTGATAGCCATACAGTTCTTTTATTGTATCAATCAATCCATCAACTTTGTTTAGAGAGGGTGACACATGAAAGTATAAGCTGATAAATTAGTGGCCTTCTGTGCTGAACATGAGTCTACGAGCAACGTATGCTCTGAGAACTTGGTGGTATAAGACAAAATTGCTTAGTTGATGATCGAGACAATGTCACTTAGTTGATTATTTTCATTCTTATATCCTGCACAGTTGAAATTGTATCGGTATTGTAATGAGAAAATACATTTTGATCATTCCTGGTAATTAAGGCTTAATAAAGTGATGTTGTGCTTTTTATAGAAACACCTGGTGCTGTGGATCCTTCATTGATTGACAAGCAGATGAGATTGAAAAGAAAGAAACTAGAAGACAATCTCAATGACAAATTGTCATTTAGACCTGGGCCTCTGGAACTAGTGAAGGAGAATATTTTGGAAGCTGGTACTCCAATTAGCCAGGTGGTACAAGAGGGAACTGTGCCATTTACTGACACAACAGATTACTTTGATTCTTTTTCTCCTGAGAGTGTTGACTCGCCAGAACCATCTCCTTCACCAGAACCAAGCCAAGTTGCTTCTCCACCAAGCATTGCATCCTCACCAGGATCAACGTGCATAACATCAACGGTGCAAGCCCTTGCTTCTCTGCAAGCGCAGACTCGGAAGCATTCGCAGCAACAACAGGAAAAACAACAGCAGCAGCATCAGATGTTTCTACAACAGCAAAATAGCCAGCAGCTTCTGACATCACCTTCACCTCTCTCAGCATCAGTACAATCCTTACAGGGATCCAAAAAGGAAGGCAAGTCTCGCAAGAAGACAGCCAAACCCAAAGTTAAGAAGTACAAGTATCATGAATACAGGCCACCCAATGGTGAGGTGCAGAAGTCTGATTTGCCGTCAGACTCACCTTATGGCTTGCTATTGCAACAGCAACAGCTGTACCTCCAGTTGCAGGTACTGTACCAGAACTACCCGCATCATTGTATGTTACCATCCATTCCAGAGAACGTTAAACTTGGAGTGAATGGTTCCAAGAATAATAATGGTGCTGATTCCGAAAAAGCTGTCAAAATTGAAGACATGAGAGTTGTTGATATGAGAAGAGCTCTGAAAGAGCGTGGGCTTCCAGTGTTTGGTTCTAAAACTGATTTAATTAAGCGACTGAAAGAGGCTGGACCTCTTGTGACACCAGCTGTGTCAAGCTCAAGCACTGCACCTGTTGTGGTCTCTACACAAGGACAAATAACAACGTCAGCTCCAAGCGTGTCCCAGGCACAAGCTCTTCCAACGCAAACAGGCCATCAAACACTACATCGGTCCCATTCATTACCTTTGCAAAATGCAAATTTTAACACTGTGGAGCAGTTGAAGATGCAGATTTTGGCAAATAACCAAAGTCTCCAACAACTCAGTGTCCCACCAGAGGTTCAGCAGCAGCTGCAGCAGCTCCAGTATTTGAACCTTCAGTTGCAACTCCAGCACTTAAACATCCAGCAACAACAGAACATACAACCAAAACCTCAAGACACCCCAGTTAGCAGTCAGACTGCAGCTGTTAAAAAGGAAAGTCTCATAGATAGTAATTGTTCTTTCAGTCATTCCCCTGATCAGAACCAAATTAAGGACCGAAAGCCTTCATTCACATTACAGCAGCAAAGTCAGCAGTCGCAAATGTCGCCAGGGAGTCATTCCCCTCTGCAGTCCCAGCAGTTGCAGAAGCCGCAGGTAGATCATGTTGATCAGGCTTTGGCGCAGTTACAGGAAGAGGCTCAAACCCTGGACTTTCGCTCACCTCACATTGACTCTAATCCTAGCAGTGTTGAAAGCCAGATTCTATCTTGGGATCAACAACATCCACTGTTTGATGGTGAAAGTGAATCGTATCCATCGCCAGGCTCTCAGCATTCAGACTTGTCAAGTCTGTCACCATTGCAAATGGACCATCTATCCCATAGTATGGAAGCTTTGCATAACACAAACCTATTTCAGGGCAATGCAAAGCCCGATAATCATCCTATGCAGAGGTCATACTCAGAGAGGTCACCATCTGATGGTTGTGACGATTACTTCTTGATGGTTCCACAGACTAAGCCTCGATCAATGTCTGAGCCACAGTTCCCAGTGTCAACGCACAAGCGATCCTCATCATTCCCTTCAATCCCTTTCACCACTCCCCCACCGAGCTATGAGGCTCACATGGCTGCACAGTCACACAAGCAGCAAAGAACAATTCCTGTGGGTGGACAGATGGGTGGTGGCTTTGCCGTGAGCAATGACATAAGCCCTAAACATGAGGACATGGATTTGCCTCTGGAATCTGTAATCCAAGATAAGGAATTGTCTCAGGAATTACACAAGGTTTGTGTAATGATAATAACTGTTTAATGAAACTGGTTGTATTGACCACCTAGCACTGGAGTTCATTTTTAGCCCTTCATTGTCCTATGGCAAAAAACTTAGTCCTTCTACACTGTTTCCTTTACCTTTTGAATCTTTCTCCACAGTTGTGCTAGCCTTGTGCAAGTCTTGCAAGCCTTACTCTAACCTTGTACCTAAATAATATTATCAGGGTCTTCATGCATAAACTTAATTCATTCAATTTGATGAATATGCACCAGCCACTGTGTCTTGAGTCAAGTTAATTACAAAAGAAACACTTTGCAGTTTGCCATCTATCTTTTTAACTGCCATGTCTTCATTTTCTTTCTGAAAATTAAGCTGTTATTGTTGTTTGTTTGTTTGTTTTTCTGTAGGCCATGACGAATTTCAGTTCACTTGATCATGACGAAATACTTGAAATACTAGGAGGTATGTTGTAAACTTCTGTGATTATCTCGCAGTTATTCTGTCAAGTTGTCAATATCTATAGTTTTAAAGGAAAAGAGTTTGTAATAGTTTGTTGTGCTTTTTCATTTTCAGAGCCTCGCACCCAAATACCAACAACTACTAGTTCATTTACTGGAGTGTTGTCATCTTCACAAGTATCTCCTGGGAACTCTCAGACACTGAGCAAGTCACCAAGTTTTGGATACCTTCGTACCCTGCCAGCACCTAACTCCCCAGGAAGGATGTCAAGAAGTTGTGAAGATGTGAGCCAATTGCCTGTTGGCAACAAGTTCCCTCTTCAAATGGACAACAATACTTTTTCTGATTTGGACCATTTGCTCATGAGCCCTTTGTCTCCTATGAAGGTGGACTCTTGTGATACAGATGAAAATTCAAGCTTAATGTATCCTACATCTAATTCTATACCAATTCCAACATCAAATGGCAGTGTTGGAAGGACAACTAATTTAAGTTGGCTTGACTTGAGTTTGTCACCATCTGCGCAGAATATTTCACCCCATGGCAATGTTGAACTGCACAATAACAACAACAAAGGGACTCCGCCCACGTTTTTGTACGACCCTACCACTGCATTCAAGAGTGATGAACCTTTTCCGTTATCACTGTTTGACTTAGAGACACCGACAGCTCTTCATCCACCCTCTGATTTTTCAGAAGCAATGGATTACTGCGTTTAGGTTCCATTCTAGTTGATTAGCTAGTACAAGTGTTTAACATTAGATAATAATAATTAATAACAAGCAAAATAATAGTATTTGTCATTTATGTATGCATGGTTGCACAGTTCTTCCAGTCATGTCATCATTATTGTACAAATAACTAGGTTCTCTAATAGGGATCTTGAATATCATGCTTGACACCATACTCTTTGGTACATGAGACCCTGGATCATTGTATGGTCATTCGTAGAAGTGATCCCAAACTTGCATTGGTAATTATTCTCTTCTGTTTCGTGATGTTGGTGATGTCTTTTGAAGTGACTTAACTGTACTTCATAGTTGTGCTAATTTAAAGTAATCTAAACGTCTTGCTGTTAAAGATCAAGTAAGGAAAACATTATTTTATGAGGAAAACAGTTTTCACTACTATAAGCTTGTTTCCAAGCAACTTAATTTTGCTGTGCTGTCACGTTCTAGCTAGTACTCTTACTTTCTGTAATAAATCTTGTACTTCAAGTGTGTTTTGTTCTGGAGTGACAAAATATTTCACTGTGTTCTTTCACTAATTTGATGTCTTCCAAGTTTTCTGTCATTTGTTTCATGTAACATCCTCGTCATAACATACTGCATTGCTAATTTGTAACATTGAAATATGCAAAAATAACATTAAGGTATACATGTATGGAAAAAATTTGTTACCATAGAGTCTTTGTCAGATTTCTTCCACCAGTGAGAGATAAGGCTCTACGATTAACACAGAGCAATAAGAAAAGCAATCTTATTTTCACTTTATTTTTTTTTTCAGTATTCTGGTAATTTCTCTTGTAATAAGCATCATATTTTTTTCCAACAAGTTAATGTAAAATAATTTATGTGAACTTATTACAGTGGAGGAATATGATGGCGATATGATTTCTTGATGCTAATAATTAGCATGAAATATTAAGGCATGCCTACAAGTTAGGATTAGTAAGTTAATGTCTTCATACCAATTCTACTTAAAAGGTCCTTTTGCTAACACCTGTTTCAATTAACATTCACATTTTTTATTGATCTTTGATACCCCCCTCAGCTACCCTGAGAATATTCTGATGATGATTTAATCTTATCTTAGCCACAAAGAGATAAAGAAACCACGAGGGTAATGCTACGCTAAACATCTAGCAACTCACGAAGAAAACTGGGCAATGAAAATGTAAAGGTTAAAGCAACATCATCTGAGTGCTGAAACAGTTAAAACTTTCTTCTCCTTGTGTTTATAGTTGCATTGTTGTGTTGAAGCATACACAGATCATGTTGCAAGTGCAGCTGTCTTTTACTGTTGGCAAGGTTACAGGTTTACATTTAGTTTTTTTGGCAGAGCAGTTATATAAAATTCAGTGGGCAGAGGAATATCTGTTCTATCATAAACTAAAAATGAAATAATAGAGTTCAGGGCCTTAGCCAGAAGAAAATTATGACTGAAGCAACATTCATTAAAAAAAATTATGACAGAGGCAATGTCCATGATTAAATTCTCTTCTTAGTTATTTAGGGTGTTTATGATGACCATAAACAACAACGACGAAAAAATATGACTGAGACAAGTGCCTCAATTTTCCTGTTGCTAGCTTCGACCTGGAAGTGTTCATGGATTTCCCCTTTACTTCTGTAACTGTTTGCATGTGGGAAATGCCCAGTGGATTTTTGTCTACTTTGGAATCAGTCAGAATGATAAAGGGCCACAAGCTATCAGCACAGACACAATCTTGTTACCTTCAGACTTGCACATGGACTAACATCACCAAAATATTGCTCTATTATATCTTGTGTCACATTTTGTTCATGTGTTTTCTGAATATTAATTCACAGCTAAGGTAGATAAATTTCAAGCTTAGTAGCTATGCTAAGGCAACTGGACACCTGCTCTCAGTTTCGTTCAAACTGGATAATCACCTAGCTGCCCGAGGCTGCACTCGTCTCCCCATTGCTAATCTAAATAGATGAACACTTGATTCATGGTATGGTAGTATTGCAGTCCCTCTTCCCCAAGATCACTGAAAAAGGTTAATTACATAAAGAGAACAATATGTTGTACAGATGTGTTTTCCATTTAATTCTCAAATGGCTTGAACTAGACTGCCTAAGTACATGTAGGTTGATAAATGTTTTGATAAAAGATGAAAAAAACAAAATCTTATTTTGCTGCATGGAAAAAATGATATTTAGTATGCAGCAGAAATCTTATTCAAGGAAGTTCATCTACTTTTGTTTAGATGTTATAGTAAGGAGACAATCTCCTGTCTTTATTTCGATTCCAAAGTGAAAACTTTTCACTTTAATTAAACACACTGAAGTAAAGAAAAAAAAAAATGTAATATTGCAAAATGCTGTATTTAATTCCATCTCGCTGCATGTTGGGGGTAAAGTAAACCTTAGTAACAGCACATATTTAGTGTTTAACATTTTTGTTGGTGTGATCAGTGGTATTCATTGCTTGTTAACGTCCATAGTTTCACCCAACCTGGGTTTCTGATGAAAGTAATGTTGTTGTGAGCTACGATTGTAGTGGTGGAATTGCTATAATCCTGAACTAAACAGTTATCAAAGTTGTGATCATCTGGGAAGGATTAGAGGCATCAACCACAAATTTACAACACTGCTGTTTACATTTGGCCACTTGGATTGTAAAGCATGATATCAGCATTCCCCCTCCAGACAGTATTTTAACAAGGATTTTGTACCACCACAAGTGAAAGCAAAAACCCTGGATATTTACCAGTTGGTAAATATTGCATAATTTCTGTTTTACTTCAGTGTGCTTATAGTGTTGGGTTCACTTTCTGTCATTACTTCGATGACATTAAAGTACACAAGATCAACTTTAAAAATACCAGTCAGAGTTCTTTATTAAGTGTTATTAGAATTTGTCAATGTTTTGAAATAAAATGTAATTCAGAACTCCATCATTGTTGCCGGTAGTTTTGTATTTTTTTTCTAAACAATTTTTGGGCTCTAAATTGCATCTTTTTCCCAGCCAATGAGAATGGAACACTACCAAAACCAGCCAATCAGATTTCAAGGCTAGAAATCAAATTACAGGAAAGCCAGAGCAATTCATTTATCAATCACATATTTGTGCCCTAAATTGCATCTTACTGTTTTTCGTACAAAACGAGATGTAAAAGCGTTTCTGGTTCTCCTTTCAACATCAATAACATATTGGTACTAACCAAGGTGATGAAAAGTGGGTGTTATTGAGTGGCAATTCAACTTTGTGTCGTGCAATTTTGGTCTGAAATCACACTTGTAATTTCAAATCTAACATGCTTCAAGCTCGTGCAACTTCAAAACCAAATTTCATTTTGATTTCAGACCAAATTGCACTCCACTCAGTTCCATTACCATTACAGTGGAACCCTGCCTTGCTGTCACCCCATTAATGCAGACACCCTGTTAATATGGCTAATGGCCACATTCTGAAATCCCAACCTGCATAATCCTTAATAATTTTACCCCGTTATACGGTTGTTCTGTTCAATTTTTTAAAAATTATATCTCCATTCCAGATGCTGATAAAGAGTTGTTTAGAAGTGCAATTGTGATCATGAGTGATATATCTGTGAACATGTCACTGAGTTTAGACCAGTCATGAGGTTTGAATCTACCCCATTAATAAGGACATCCTGTTGATACGGCCAAATTTTCATAGCCCATCGGTGACCATATTGAATCTCGTAATGAACGCATTACAATGATTTGAGTCTCTTTCTCGAGAAAATCAGAGTACAGGCCAGCGGTTTTAAGATCACAAGCAAGCAATCCCATCTTGCGTTTAAGTTCACGAGGATAAATGTTTGTCTGACCTTAAGAGAAAGCCAGTGGGAAGCAGTCTATTGATGAAAATTATTATGCACAACTTGGAGTACCACTGGAAATTTTTGAAACTGTCAAAATGAGGGGTGGACTAAGCCTACACATTTTTCTTTTTGTATGCACTGACCCTCTCAGGGCCTGAGTATACATTTACAGCTGAGGAAAAGCACTTTTTTGTTCTACCTGCAATCAGGCTGGGGGGAGGGGGGCAGTGAAAATATTCCAGTGGGCTGAACAGAAAAGTCTTTTCCTTTTACATCCTGACTAGAATTTCCAGAAATGTTTTGTAGTCTCGATGTAGTCATTGGCATGGGATGACTTAATGGCTCTGATCGACAGTCTGCAGCCTTGCTTTTCTTTGATTAAAATGGCAAAATGAATGAGATGAACACAACTTGCATTCTAAAGTTCAAAAGTTTGACTACAAAGCTGCCATGTGGAAGGGGAGGAGGTTGGGGGTAGGGGTGAAACCAATCACCAAAGGTTTATGCTTCTTTGTTCTCCCTTATCCCCTCCTCCCTGGCAAAAGTATCTATACAAGATGCTCATAACCCATAATTAATCTTCATTATCATGAGCCAAGCATATATCGCGGCTCGACAGAGTATCTGTTTCTTGAGAGTGACGAGAGGGTGGTCTTAAGAATTTCAACATTTCTTTTTGGATAGGAGCAGCACATCTGTCAATTGTTCCTTCTTCAAGACTATTTCACAGACAGTTATTGATGACGTCTTTTTAACACCCACAATAACCTGTTCTGGTCAGAGCCATTAGCCTACTAGCCTAGTACCTATGTGCAAAGCTAGAGAAAAGCCCAGCACAAAGAAAAGTTAATTTCAGAGGAAATAATAATAATAATAATAATAATAATAATAATAATAATAATAATAATAATAATAATAATAATAATAATAATAATAGATTTGTATAGCGCCATATCCATGGAGGTGTAACTAATTTAAAATCTCACTTCTTTTCCTTCAGTTCAAAAACACACAAGAAGCCCAAAACAACTCCAGAGTCCCTGACCCTCAACTGGTAGAGCGAGCAATCCTTGTGTAAAAGCTAGTACCTGTAAATTAAATTGAGTGAAGTTGTAGGGCTTGAAGTCTTGAAATATTCCAGCTTGCCCTTTGGGCAGGCAGCTCTCAAAGTTTGCTTGCCCTTGATTCTCTTTTCTTTTTATTTAGTTGGCAGACGACTTGCCCAGGCTGTTGCCCATAAGGCAAGTGAAAATGAAAAGTTACTTGCCCGACAGGAAAATCTACTTGTGATTCACTTGTCGGGCAACAGAAATTATTATGACTTCTTTTCAAGCCCTGAATTGCTGTGCATGAAACTGTGCCGAGGATGACTTTTGTTGCGGTACTACACTACAACATTGAACAAAATAAAAGTTTTATTTTCAATGGCTTTGATAAAGACTGCTACTTAAATTTAACAGACCAGTTAATTTACTGTCTTCAAAAAATGAAAGAACTCGTTCTCCTTACAGAACACTGTGTACTTCTTTACAAGCAAGTTTTGAGAATTCCATGGTATATCTAGAGAACATGTTTCAGTCTCTCGCTCGTCTGCTTAACAATGTCTTGATATTGCAAGGGGGACGTAGGTGTTGATCACTCCTTGTCAATAGCAAAAGTGTAAAACTCCATAATAAAAAAGGTTCTGCATTCTCAATGCATTTTGTACACTAATTAATATTGCAGACTTACAGCTGTTTTCAAGAGAATATTACGTATCTATACCTCTCTTCAGTGATAATTTCAGCGAAATTTCAATAATCTGTCGGCGGACTGCTAAACGATTTTGAGCATGTGGCATTTAAAACTTGCTAATAAATTTAAAAATAAATTAGTTTTAAACCTCTTGTTTCAAAACTTGGCCAATGGTTTGGTAAACCAATGGATCAACCAATGCGCTAAAACTGGCTTTACTGTAAGCTTTATATTTACGATATTTGGTGGATAAAAAAAGAGACGTTTTCGATGTCGACGAAAATGAAATTTTTAAGTTTGGAATTTTAGTTTATTGAAGCCGTTTCCAAAACAAAGCACCGACTGCATTGTCAACAATGTCCGCGGTCTCTGATCGCAACCTTTCTTTACTGCTTCGAGTAATGAAGCATTCCCTAAATAAACTAACCCGTGGTTCTGGAACGCAGTAAACCCAACAGGAATCGTCACTTCTGGATAAAATAATTCCGCTCTAACCATGGCACATTTTTCCTTGTAGCTCCAGAAAAGATCGAAGGTATTTAGGATCACTACAAAGGATTACTGCTAAAGCATTACGACATTTTCAGACAGAGTCAAAGTCTAGAAACTGTATGAACTTTCTTCCTTGATAATCCCGTTTTCTTGCTTTTCCTCGTAAATTGCAGCGTCATCCTTCGCACGCTGCTTGACTAATTCTCTTTCGGATTCTACAAAATCGTCGAAAAGACTCGGCCATGCTTCGGAGTCATCGTAGTTCTCGAAATCCGGTTCGATCGCTTCGGTGAAATTTAAAAACATATACCAAGTGTCTCGTGAAATTCCCCGTAGTTGCCTATTTTCTAAATAGGCAAACCATCGATCTAACACTGCCGGAACTTTCCTTGAAAAGACCAGTTTCCAAAGGGGAAGCGCGATGTTCTTTGGTAAGGCCCTTTGGCCTTCTTCTACATCAAGTCCAAACTTAAACGTGAACCGATATAGATCTTTGAATTTCTCGACGTCGTTCGTCACCTCTGCTTCTAGTTCAGGAAATTTATTTTGCAGGCCTTTTATGGAGTCTATTTTGAGGGCTTTACAGCCGTCAAAGAATTCTGTTCTCGTAAAGCGACACATTTGCGAAGCATTGAACTTCCACGCCAGAACAAGGACGATAAACTCTGTAGGATCAACTCCTAAGTCTTGACAGAATTTCTCCATTCCATCTGCAAGAATAGAATCTTCAGTGTCGTCTTTATATTTAGCAAATAGAGCGGCGATCTTTGATTCGTCAACCTCTTGCTTCGAAAAGGTGAACGTTCTCACAACATCATTTGAAGTATTTTTCCCCACTACGTCTTTCTCCGCCGCTTTGCTATTGAACGGTTCATGCATTTTGCTGGCGTGTGGTGGATACGAGTGATTAAACGTCCTACTTGTAACAGTGTTTGTGGTTTGCTGCGAAGGCTTTCGTTGAGCTGTATCAGTAGTTGAGTCACCCACACAAACTGAACAACACTTACCCATAACCTCAAACCACTATTTTTGTGTACCGAAACACAGTTATCGGCAACGAAAGTGAAAAGTTTACATGGAATAGGGAAAGATGAATGTCGTGTTGCAACGCAAAGATGTCAACTTTTCTTACGCTAGACACCACGTGACCGGATATTGACGTTTTTAGCAACTTCCGGTTTTTGGAATACACGTATGTTTTTGACAACACTTTCCCACGAATTTTCACTATTCAAATGAACCGCAACAAGGAAAGCCATGTTTATTCTAATATTGCTCGACTACAGCAGTTGCTTAAGTATGTATTTTATCACTGTTTTCTCACACTCTCGCGAAGTCTTGAGGGAATATTACTGAAATTAAATATATTGGATTCTCAGATGGCTTCTTTCACAAAAGAAAGAACACTGATATAAATTATTGAACATAAGCCCTCCCGAAGTTAGGAAAAACAAAAAAAGTATCTAAATCTCGTACAAGCATATAATATTTGTTATAGTTACCATTCTTTTAAAGTAGATTATTTTTTTCAAAAGTTAGTTAACGTGGCTCTGTTTTTCAAATAGAATAATCTGGTTCTCTAAAGTAGTCAGTAAAATTGCTCGAGTCTAAAAGGTTAAGTTAGCACTTAAACTAAAGTGACCTACAACCTTATCTCGGTTTTCTATAGTATAGAACGATGAAGAGGATTTTGTAAGTATTTACTCATTATATTTTGAACGGGAAACCTAGTTGTTTGGGCTTGCCGCTGACTGTGAATTCGCACTCTGTATTAAACAAAGACATCTTTTTCTGCACAAAACAAAGTAATTTCTGAAAAGCAATTGATTGCAAAAACATCCAGTGACCATTCTTACAACACACGCTGTTCTACCTCCAATAAGGGACCATTCATTATTTATGCCTGGGAGGGGGCTGGCAAGATTCATTGCAAATAACAACAAAACGTTTTGACCCCCCTCCCAACAAAACAGAAATATTATGACCCCTATAGCACACCATGCTAAAAATATATGCCCCCTCCCTCACTCTTCTCCTTCCCTTAGACTCACACTTCGACACTTAAGGATTTTTAAGACAATCATATCAAGTACCACACTTTTACTTTTAACACATGCAATAGTCAATAAGTTATTTTGAGATAAGTTACTTAATAAAGCAAACATAAATTTCTCTCTGTTCATTGTTCGTCTCTTTCATTGCATTCTCCATTATCATCCACCACTTCTTATCTTCCTTCGTCATCATCTTCTTCAGAATTATCCCATTCTTCTTCACAATGTCCTTCCTCTTCATAGCAGTTTGCCTCTAATTCCCATTCGGTGAGCTTTGCAAGTACACACTTCCTTGCTTCTGGATGCCGTGTGCCTGTCTGCTCTCAATTTTTCTAGTTCATTTAACTGAAGCATAACTGTTTTGTAACACACTTGTCAGCTCCCCCAGAATCAAGTTTGATGATTTGCACCTTTAATTTCTTCTTTGTTTTTGTTTAGGTGCTCTCTCTTTCTTTTTTCAGCCTTTCTTGTTGTCTTCTGTTTTTCATTCCCGTCTTATTTGGTAAACCTTTGAAGGCTCGATCAAGACTTTGCTTTATGCTTAACAACTTCTCTAATTTGTCACTGACATCTCCTTTCATTTGAGCAAGCTCCTCTTGCACTACTGTAAATTTTTGTTAAAAAGTGTCCCCAAATTAGATCGGATAATCATAAAATATCACAAAATGTTTTGACGATGGAACTTTAAAACTAGATAATGACGATGCAATCGCCTCCTTCTGCACAAAATTTCTTGTGGAAAAGGAACTAATTAAGGATCATTTACAGCATCTAACTACATTAGCGACGAGAGAACCTGTGTACAAAGGACAGGTTGACAACAGAAATGTTCACGTATTATGACTGGAACACTCTTTACAGCACTTGTAAAGTTCAGCAATTAGGTATTCAGGAGCTCGACAAGTAACTCAGTCATTTCAACCTTCAATTAAAGGGCAAGAAAAATGATAAGGTGCGATGGGTCACTGCACATGCCTTGATCAGAATGGGTGAGGTACTTGATAGCCATGTCTCTCTTCAGCAGCAAGAAGTACTGCAAGCTGATACAAGTGACAATGATATGGACAGCAGTTCCGATGTGGAAAACGACAACGAAGATGATATCGTTATTTCAGATTTTTGTAGCTCTTATTCATCCGAAAGTGAGAGT
Source organism: Orbicella franksi (assembly GCF_964199315.1). NCBI lineage: Eukaryota > Metazoa > Cnidaria > Anthozoa > Scleractinia > Merulinidae > Orbicella > Orbicella franksi. Next base: position 26,470,070 of record NC_138150.1, on the reverse strand, counting down.
GATCCAAAGGAAACCAACAGTGGCAAAGTACCTGTTGTAGTACAGTTCTCTGGCCAAACCCGATCTGGGCGCAATATTGTGAGGTCGTTTAATCACCATTGTAAATTTTTTCGTATTAGTTGACCCATGTATGTGGACTATTTGGAAGTGTTCACCGGTATGCTCTATATGACTTAAAGAAATATATAGCCCCCCATCCTATGCCTAGTTTTTTTTGATCCCCTCCCCCTTTAATCATTTTTGACCCCATCTTTTTTGCCAGCCTCCCACCCCCAGGCATAAATTATGAATGGTCCCTAATTTTTACATCAAACCTCAAAACTTGAAATACAAAAAAGCGACTTTTTATGAATCGGTGCTATAAAAAAATCATTTAAACTCAGAATTAAAAATATACTACTAAGTGTTCTCCTTTATGCACTGAGGTAAGCGAGATTATTTCCAATAGTGGCGGATCCAAACGAAAGCAAAGATTGTTGTTGTTTTTGGTGTTGTTTGGATATCATTCGTCATTCTTTAGTTTTCTAAAACAGGATTTGAAAATACTTGTTTTGGCAAATTCGGCAGATCGTCCTGGTTACGTCTAACATCTTACATCACACCTTTAACTGGCCGTGAGAGAATGTTACTAGTTCCAGTATCTATCGGATTTTGTCCACCATCTTTGTTTACCGAATGGAGGAAGAGGGAGATGTACAATCGAAAGTGATAGAGGCCTAGCAATTTATGGCATCAAAACGTTCTTCTACTGTTGTAAGTTTTTTTAGTAAATGTTTCTGTTAGCTTTTTGTTTTTCCACATTGTTCTGCCATAAGTTGGGAAGACGGGATCATTTTTAATTTGAACTACTTGATGATCGACAACGGAGCGAAACATGCACATTTTCTGTGGCTGGCTAAGCTTATATCATGACAGTGTGGATTTCATAAGGACTTTAAAACTGAATTCTCAAGTCAAACTAAGAACATTTCCAAACCATTTCATGCCGGTCACAGACTTTGAAAATATCTTACATATCTAAGATTTTTTGCAGCTGATTTCATTACGTTTTAATAGCTTGACTAGAGACGGGTCTGCACAAAGTGTGAGGCAGCGAGTCATGCGAGCCAACATGTAACAGGCTTTTAGCCAGATGGACGTCCAGGCTTCCTGTGGACGGCGTCTCAACTGCAGAATACCCTTCCACTTGATTTATTTATCCTTGTAATTTTAAATTTTTAAGCTTCAGTTTTTAATTCCGCACAGTAAATCTCAGTGATGTAGATAGTGGACCACCTTAATTAACTTAGTGTTAGCTTGGTGATATCCTCTGTAAATATTGTTATTATTATTATTATTATTATTATTATTATTATTATTATTATTATTATTTATATACAAGTTGATTTAATTTCATCAAGACTTAATTTGATAGTCAATCTAATGTTGAGCTTTACACTGACAAGGCTGTATTGTAAAGTTGATCATCATCATTTTTAGTCTCAGAGCCCTACTGAGAATTGGACAGATGATCTTCCTGTCTGCAAGCTGTCTGGGGTTGGCTTTTTGACAAACCAGAGATACAGAGAAGATGGTGGTAGACGGGAAGAACATGAGTTTGAAGACAGAAGTTTTCATTTTAATGTAGATGATACATATTTGTATGGGGTGTTTGACGGCCATGATGGGCCAAGGGCTTCAGATTTTACTGTCCAGAGGCTTCCTGCTGAGCTCTTACTTGGCCAATTGACAGGTAATTAAACAAAGTAATTCTTTAGTAAGCATAAGATACAGTGTATTTTTGGAAGGTATGCGTAATACCTTACATCAATCTTAATTGACACTGGTCTGACTCACTTCTGTCAGTTTCAGCACTTGGAATAGGGACTTTAAGCAACCACGGTGGCAACGTCAAGGACAACGTCAATTGAAAAATGTGTTAACTGTATATTTGGCAATGACTACAAATCTGGCAATAATCTTGAGCAATTCAGTTTGTGTATAACTATAAGAGCTATCTCTAAACTGAATACGTATGGTGGTGTTTAATTTAAAAAATGGACTCAACAAATTGCCATCGCAGCTCGTGTACTTAAGACTATTCAGAATTTGGCTGTTTCATGTTGTTTGGCAGTGAACAACAACGAAATGCACAAAGATTTCAAACAAACATGCACAACCATTGTTCTGCTCATTAAACCTTTTGGTTAGTGATGTTCCCATTGCTGATGTCGTTGTGGTTTGCTTATAATAAACTCCCTAATAAGACATACTTTTCTCATATAGTACCAAAATAAGCCTCATGTGGGGTAAAAAAATCAAGAATTCATAATGGCAAGTTTAATCACCTTTTGAACCAGGACCTCTCTGTTTATATTTTTTGAACAGCTAATATGAGTGATGAGCAGATCAAGGCAGTTCTCAGACAAGCCTTCATTGCAGTTGAAAAAGGTTTCTTCCAGTCTTTAGATGATGCACTGGCTGAGAAAACAGAACTTCAGTTACAGATGCCTGAGGTACATTCAATAATAATATTTATTACATACTTTCCAGCTGCGAATGTTTCCTTTGTTAGAGTAATGCATGTGATTTTAGTATTGATATTACCCAGATACCTGGAGAAAAAACCTCAATGACTTCTGAATATTATGAAAGACATGAAACATTTTCAGGCTGATTATTCCATTGTTTTGACAATTTAAAGTAAAACTGCTTCTGCAGTAGTTAGCTTTGTCTTTAAGAGTTCACCTCTACATGTAATTTGGGGAGCACAAATCTTAGAAAAAGTAAGATGTTGAATTCTTTGAATACCTTCTTTCCGGTACAAAATATTGCCAGCACAATGAACCTTTGGATAGTTGACTGCAAAAATATGTCTAGTACAAACGTTTGTCCTTTTCCAGCAGGTCACTTCTCAAATGACCTGTTTATTAATGAGGTTGTCACATAGTTTTGAACTACATGTTTTAAGTTAATTGTTTTGCGGGTAGTTAAAGAGCTGTTTGTACAGTTGTCAACTCCGTTGATTTGTCAATATGATATGCTTACTAACACAAAACAAAATTTCATTTCAGGAATGCAATTTTTTGTTTAGCTATGTGAATTTTTGTTTCAGTACCAGCACAATGTCATTGAAATATAGTTCTTAGATGAGCGAATTTTTGTATATGTGTTCGAATTTTCATGTCACTCAGTGAAATTTCTTCGAGATCTCGGCCGATAAATCACATTTCTTTTCCAAAATTCCTATGATATTTTGTGTGAACAAGAGCCAAATTTGGGCAAAATATGTTTGCATTCTTTTTGCACAGTACTGTAGGTAGCTTTATTTTTTCTTAAGAATCAGGTCAGGGTTGCTCAAGGGCTGGATAATGCTATCCACCAGATAAATCGCTATCCAGTGGATAAATGTTAACAAAACAAACCATGCTATCCACTGTAATAGGCCTGCAGAGTGGCCAGCAAATATCACAAAGTAGATAGCAATCTTGCCGTGGCACCTAGCTACTTGTGACAACCCTGTGTATATCCATTTATACAAGATTTAATATTGCCAGTTAGCAGGACTGAACCTTATCTTTCTTTTGTTCAGGGTCTGAGTTCATATGAAGCATACCAACAGTTTCCAGAGCAAGTTGCTAGAATTCAGGCCTTACAGGATGAAATAAGTGGAGGTACTACAGCTGTCTTAGCCCTTATATTCCAGGGTAAACTGTTTGTAGCCAATGTGGGGGACTCAAGAGCATTGTTGTGTAAGGAGATGCCAGAAAGCACCCTTTCTGTTGAACAGGTATGTAATAAGTTTTTTGTTTTTTGGTTTTTGGTTTTATTTAAACACTTCTCATGCAGTTTACAGAGCTTACACTTCTTATAATACTTACGCAACAATAATATACTATTTACATTACTTACAAAGAGATGTACTACAAATATGAGCCTGCACCACTTATATATACTTTACTCACACTACTTATATTATGGTAGCAATTATCATTATGTTTTATTATGCAATAAAATTAACAGCTACGAACAAGACTACGGCTGGCTTAAAGAAAGGAGTTACAATAAGAGAGAGTGAAAAGAAAAGGACGTAATAATTTTTTTTTTTTTGTAATAAGTTTTTTGATTTTCATACTAGAATGAAATGGAGGCCTTTGTCACATTTTTTTAATATCCCTGCTGAAAATTTTAGCCCTGTTAAATCTGACTTTAAAGTAGCCTCCTATACAGACATTTTTTAGGCTTGTCACACAATATTATGATGAGCCGAAACAGTGTCTGCGTAGGAGGCTAACTTTAAAGGTGTGGCACATAGTTGGCACATTCACCTTCAGGGGTTGCATTAACATCTTCAGTAGGAGGGTAACTGGTTTTCACAAGCAGGCAAAACTATTAGAACTGAACTTCTCTGTAAGAAAAACATTCCGCTAGATGGCAAACCAGCTGGACAAAATTGTCTGAGCACAGCTGGTCAATTTGCGGGTGCCCAGCCCTTAATGAAATCCCTGACCTTATCATTCTGGTGGTGGTGTGGCAGGTTAAATGTTTGTGTCTAGAATTCTGGAGCAGGGTTTGAGTCTGGCAAGGGTCAGTAAGTATTGAGTAAGGAAGTGTCCTCTCCCAGTGCCTCTTCTATGCCTTCTATCCTTAGTGCTCGGCAACTGTTAGGGACACCTGACAATGCTCACGTGTAACCTGGGCTAGTAGCAATATACCTAGCTGTTTCATTCTACAGAAACTGGAGTTTAGCCTGCAGTGCAGGCGCATTTTGGGTGTGTGGGTGCACATTTTCGTATTAGGCCACCATCTTGGATTTGGTGACTGTGGCAGGTTGGGGCGAGGGAAAGTTTTCCAAGGGAGTAGGCGAGAGGTCAAAGAAATGGATAAGGGAGGATTTTGTGAGTGCCCCACTCCCACCCTCCTCTTTCCCAGCCCTTCACCAGTCAAGCATCCAATTTCAATCCAAGATGGTGGCATCAAAAACCTGGTTTATCAAGAGTTCCATTCCAAAATAACGCCTACACTGCAGGCTAACCTGAGTTATGTTGCAATACAATACAGATGAAATATTAACATTTCATTGTGACTTATTCTGTTCACTTTTATGTTCAGCTGAGTGTTGATCATGTCACTAACAACAAGGATGAGCTTGCTAGACTGGCAAATCTGGGACTGGACATTCCACAAATACTAAGGAACCGTAGAATTGGTAATCAGGAGAACACAAGAAGCATTGGAGATTATGGTGTTAAAGGTGGCTACAAGGACTTTGATATTCTAAGGTATGTTTCTTTTGTTTTGCTTCCTAATCCCTTGACATGACTGCTTCTCTAGTATTGCTTATGTGTAGTAAATGGTTTGATCCCAGGAGTATCAGTACCCAGGGGGGGGGGGGGGAGGGCACTGCCATATATGGGCTATATAAGTATGTGCCGCTGTGAAGGGTATGGTTTTCAAGCAGTTTACTCTAGGATAGGGTATATAAATCAGAGTGTTCGGGTCTAGAATAGGGTATAATTTTTCACAAAACTGACTAGTTGGTTGAAGATTTTATCTAGACTAAGGAAACCAGGAATTGTCACTCAAAAATATAAAAAAATCAAATTGGCAAGTTTAAATTTACGCAAATCAGTCTCAACAGTGTCGATAGATGGGGGGATTTGGGGAGTTTACTCTAGTATAGGGTAGCAAAATTCAACTGAACTAGCTCTGGTATAGGCCAAGGGTTCCAGGGTCCCAGCGGCACACCCCCACCCAGAAATTCCCAAAGTACCCCCCCCCCCCCCCCAGGTATCAGTACTGGTAGTTTGTGTGATCGTCTGGGTGAGGGTAGTTCTGAAAAGTTGTTGGTGACTGCTTGGACATTTCAACAACCTGAGGGGAAGTCATTTTCAGGTTCAAGTGAAAAGTGGAACCGACCAATGACTGTTGACAAACTTTACACAAGTGTTACAGCCAATATCATAATGGCTAAACTGGCCAAACGGTGTCAATGGACCATGGACTGAAAAACACTTTTCACTTGACTCTGAAGATGACTTACACTCAGGTTGATGAAGCGCCAGTCACCAACAACAGTTCTTTTCTGAACTACCTTCACTCACAAGATCACACCATACAAACTACTTTACTGTTAGGGAGTACGAAAGTGAGTCTCTGTTGAGGTAAAATTCCATCTTGTGACGTGCATTTAAAAAGAGACACGGAGGCCGATAAAATGATGGGGATTGACTGGATTGAGTTGAAATTCCAACAGTTATTTGAGAACTTTTTTTTTCAAAAAAAAATGAAAAAAAAAACATTGCAACTTGAAAACGACTTAAAATTCAGATGGTTGACATGCATAAAACTGCTGTGCCCTTCAAAAGTCCTTGAAAAATTTCGAAGAATTTAGGTTTTCTTCTTAAAAGGTAATCTAGACATGAACTACCTGGATAAGGCAAGAAAAACATTTCAAGCCTTTAAAAGTGTATTGTTGTAAACATCAAATGTATTGCTGTAACCAATGGTTTCAAACTGTGTTCTTTAATATCTGTTCATACACATGTGCGTTCGAAATCTATAGCAGAAATACAGCAGTTATGTTGAGTAAGGATTCTGTTAAATTACAGTTTCATAGAAAGGAAATATTTAGCCGATGGTTGTCCTCAACGTTCGTTGTGTCTCATGCACGATCTATTAGTGATGTTTCGTTTTGTGATTGTTCAATTATAGCTTATTAACGACTGTTGTGCTTTCATGCGTATTTAATTAATCTAGAGTGAAACAAAAAGTTTATTTTGAAAATACAGGAGTTAAGTGATTATTATGTGAAGTACCGAAGAGTCTAAGTAATCCCACCTTCAATGGAGTCTTGAGTATTCTGTATTTTTTGTCCCCACTGTCTAATGCAAAATTTACTTGTGATTCTGAAGGGAAGCAGGTCTGTGAATGTTATTGATTTGCCCTTGAAAAGTCCTTGAACCTAGAATATTCTTTGGAAAAAAAGTCTGCATATGAACAATGGTGCTGAGGGTTTTTATTGCAGAAATGCAATACTTAAATGAGACCTTCCCTTTTATAAACTTTTGATTACTTGCTGTCTGTCATCTTTTTGTCAGGTTATGTAAACCTGCTCCCTATTTTTTGTTTCTTAGGGCCTGATTACATGGCGAATTTCAGCCCGGTAAGCCGAGCTGAAATTTCAGCCCGGCTTCTGAAACAAATTCTCATTAAATCAAATTGGCGATTACATGGAGAAGGATTCATCCCAGGCCGCAATTCAGCCCGGGCAAACGGGCTAAAAATTCTGAAAAAAATCCCATGTAATCGAAACGGAATTTCAGCCCGGGCTGAAAAGCAGGAAATACGATGGCTGCCGCTACGAAGTAGAAGCTATCTCAGTGGAATAAAGGCGATAAAATAGAGAATCCCTCTAATTTTAAAGCTCAGATGGAATATAAGAACATGGAGACAAGGTTAAACAGCACGAGGCTGTCAGGGAGGCCATGAACTCGGCAAGCTTGAGGACATATTTTCTTTATATGCAAGTACGTCTTTCTGGCTAAGAGACAGGTTTCGTTTCAGTTCCATCATCATTGTAGGGTGTTACTGTCCCAAAAAGTTAAAAATTGAGCGCCAACAAAAGGTCAAACTACGAGAGAAGCAATGCGCCTATTTTCACGATTCGTGTTCTCGGCGCCATTTTGATTCTCTGGAGACTTTTCGCACAAAATTTCATATTTGGCGCCGAGGCTAATATTTCAGCCCGGGCTGAAATTCGTTATGTAATCGCAACAAAATTTCAGCCCCCCCAAGCCGGGCTGAGATTTCAGCCCGGGCTGTAATTCGCCATGTAATCAGGCCCTTAAAGTCAGCTACTTTGTATATAATGTAGTTTGGCATCAAGTGGCAAAATATATCTAGTCTGTGAACAGGCTCTCTAGTCGAGGATTGGGGCGATGAGAGAGAGAGAGAGAGATAGAAGGAAAGGAGAGAAGGAAGAGGAGGGGAGACGCTGCAACCCCCACCTCATTGCCCCCTTTGTCACTTCACTCTCAGACAGTTCCTTCTCGGCCCTTCCAGCTGCCGTCAAACCCTTCCAGCGGGAGCCTGTTCACAGGCTAATATTGCTCTAGAGAGGCAGAAAATAATAAAATAAGTGAAATGTAACTTCAATGTGGCATCAAAGATATGATCAGCTTGTCACTTGACTTCCTTTGTTGATTTCTTTAGTGCCGCCACAGAAGAACCAGTGATTGCTGAACCACACATTTGCGGTGGATTTCCAATTGACGAGTCTTTCTTCTGTTTGGTCCTGATGTCTGATGGAGTTTACAAGTCGTTAGAGGAAGCCACAGACACGGACAATTCCAATTTTGATGTCATTCGCCTGGTCTTTGAAGAACTTCGGTGTCAAAAGAACTTGACAGGCGTGGCCCAGGCTGTGGTGGATAGAGTGGGCAGGGCACATCATGACACATACATGAATCAAATGAGCAAGTGCCAGAAGAGAGATGATATGACGATACTAATTCGAATTTTCAAGGAGGGGATTGCGAACTGCATGAAGAGTCCGAGGGCTACTGGGAGACAGTCCATGACAGGTAAATGACGCATTTGATGGTAATTAGGAGAAATCGAACCTCGCCTGTCAGCCACTTAAATATGTCAAAACGTTCTTTGTGTAAACTCACTAACCTCACCATTTCATTAAGAAACCTTTGAATGCACAGAATATGATTCTCTTTAACTGACACATCTCCAAGACAGATGACTCAGGCTTTTTCTGTACATTGAGATAATGCAGACTTCTTTGGAGGGTCCTTCCAGTTTGATAGATTCGCACAAAATTAAAAATCCGTTACGCAGACGTTGATAAATTGTTAGAACTCTAATCGAAAGTCAAATTCAAATTCGGATAGCGATAGACGGTAGGACTGGGTCACTTGGATTTCAAGTGATAAACAATTCAAGTTCATGTAACAGTGTGTGTGATGCAAAACTCTTCAGTAAAGATCTTAATCAGGGTGAAGAAGAATTTAACTAGAAGTTGAAGAATAGATTGCAACGATGTTAAGAAGTTTCTCGTTAAATGTTGAGATACCTTCTAAAGAATCTACAAATTTGTACAGTGACTTGAAAAATTCCCGCGCCCCTAGTTAATGTTGCATTTGCCTTAGTCAATTGAACTCATGCAATTTTTTTGGATTACATACCGTACTGCACGGGTTGGGGGCTGGCAGGGGTGGGAAGGGAGGGAGGGAAACTTCCAGCTGTAAATTCCTATCCTCGTATCTGTTCGCGGGTGAATGACTTAGGTAACCATCGGAGAATAAAAAATGGTCAAATCATCTCATAGTGCTTGAGTTTCAGTCTAGTAATGTTACCTTGCAGGAATGCCTCCAGTGAGTCCCGGGGTCCTACCGGTATCTGTCCCGTACAACCCTTCAAATCCCATGACCGGAAGCGCCCCATCCCTGTTCATACCACCCGGCGCACAACAACCCAAGCCACAGAGCGGAAGTACACCGAGTCCGACTACCTCCACGCCTACAAACCATGTACCGCAGTTCACCGTCACAAGTTCACGGTCCGAAACTCAGAGTTCTGCCTCTTCAGCAAGCGGATCTCCTTCGACCTCAGTTCCTGTTGAGCCTCCTGCTGCAGTTAGAGAAGGAACCTCGAGCGTGAATGGTCAGGAAACAGGCGGCGAGGGCCAAAGTAAAGAGGGGGGTGAAGACACTCGGGTAGAACCTTATGTGGATTTTACAGACTTCTTTCGGCAGGTCGCTGAACATGGGGAGGACCATGTTTATGGCTGGGACAAGGCGAGCAACGCGACTGGCGAAACACCAGCTTAGATGTAGTGTCTTTTTAAATAGTTTTACCGTTATCGTAGAGCTTATTTCTTTTAGAAACTTTACAAGTGAACGTAAAACAGAATTGGAGATGATAAGCGTAATATGGAAGGAATTCAGGGTCCTTTCTCAGTGCCCATGCATGAATTCTCGCGAGTAGCACTCGCGCGTTGTCCTCTCCGCGTTTGCTCGCGGATTCTGGCGAAAACAACAACTGATAGGCGATTGGCATGGTGGCATCATTTCACTACAACTACCAGAATCCTTCACTTTTTCTGTTTCTTATGCTAATTAGGGCAATTGTTATTTAAACCCCACTGGGAATTCAAAATTTAAATAATAAAGAAAAAACGAAAGGAATTCTGGCAGTTGTAGTCAAATGACGACAACGTGCAAATCTGCTATTGTAGAAGTAATTGTATGGGTCGCTTTTATTTCGAAATAACCACGTTTGACCCGCCGTGCACAAATAACGTTTACTGTGAACATTTGAACTTTTTTAGAATTTTCTTCAGTTGTGGTGAAAATCTTTGTTTTAGTGCAAGATTTTATATTTATTCAAGAGTTTCGAGAACCACTTAGAGAGCGATTGTAAAACAATTGTACAGACATCCTACCCTGGGATGAAATCTTGGTTAAAAGCTTCCTGGTTTACCCCCTTCCCGTCCCCCCGGGCGGATATAAAGTAGCGATTGCCTCCTGAATACTCCCATTATAAGGGGAGTTGTATGACTTCAGCTAATTAGGAATAGCGACATAACTGTTCTTGACCTGGGACGCTTTCCATTCAACCGAAAATTACGAAACGGGGACGAATGGAACGGAAATTTTCAATACGTCCCGAAATTGTTGAATCTCCTAAAAGAGAACCATCCAGCCGTAAATGTTGGAAATTCCGAGAGAAAAATCAAATGGAACGGAAACTACCGGGAAGAAGTTTGCGAAAATTTGAGTATACCTCGCTTGCCTCGCGAGATTGTCCTCTTTTCTGGAAATTCTAAAAACATGCTGTTCTATTCGTTACCAGAAGTTTTCATCAAATGGAAAGCGCTTCTGAACCATTAATTTCCAATTTTATGACTCTTTATTAAATTGTATTTTTATTTCAATGTTCAAGTCAGACTGGTAATGTCCAGGATTGAAAGACTCGATAAAACGATTCATCAAGTAGCGTTTCTCCGTTTTTCCCCCTTACGTATGGAGAGAATAAAACCCAGTGTAGCGGCTCTTAAAGGAGTAGCAAAATAGCTTGTTTCCATTGCGTTTGTCTGAGTCACAGGGAACGTTATTTGGGTCAAATTTGTCAACGTTCCGAAGCAAAAAAAAAACTTGAAATTCAGCTTACCGTGCGTCTGTACTCTGATAATACACGCTGTTTCAGCCAATCAGAGCCCGCGTTATATGGAAACTTTATTATAAAGGACATCCCGAATACGATCACGCGAAAGAGCGCGGGATTTTATAAGGTTTCAGTAGAAACCAAATTAAAATCACGGCTAGCCAATCAAAAGATGCAGGGTAACACACTAAACTAAACTGCGTCTCGAGGAAAAGCAAGCAGCCATGAGCCACTTTAGAAACGAAAAGAAATCTGGGGCGGGTCTCGGCTCACAGTTCCTTATGGGACCGTTACTGGGACACGGACAGTCCCATCTTTTGCTTTCTTTTTGTTTGCAATGTTGACCTCATTAGCATAAGCGATACAGTTTCTGATGGAGCTACAAAAACATTAGTTCTGAATATTGAAAGGGCAAAGCACCATAAACTGTCCCAAGGAACTTGAGTGCGATGTAATGAATGATTTTTGTGCGATGCGGGTTTAAAAACTTTACAAAGAATGTACTGAGCTTATCGGCGCTTTTTCCATCCAGAAATTTTACAATGTTTGAAAGCCAATTTCTCCTGGAATATTACACCCAAAGAGCCAAAAATTTTACCAATCACTATGTTTCACAAGTTCTTTAAATTTTGAAGTCAGTTCGTGTCCAGTGTGATTAATGAGGTAAAATGTGTTTTTGTTTTTGCATTTGAATGGTTGGAAAAAAAAAAAAGGGAAAAGAAAAAAGACCCGGCACGTTTGCTATTATGCGGGCAGAACGTTTCACTTTGACTTTGATTTTTTTTTCTGAGCGAAGTATACGTGCGATATATGAACATAATGCGAAATCAAAACCCACGCGTGACAAAATGCAGCCTTCTACCGCCGGCGACTGGTCAGCCATGTTTTCATTTCACAGGGATTCCATGAGCTACTTAGCCTGCAGTGGAGGCGTTTTCCGTGTGTTTACAAGTTACCGGTATTAGCTCACGATCGAGTAGATTCACCACCATGTTGTCTTAGGAAAAGTGGGAGAGGTGGGGGTGTGGGCAAAAGGAGGTAATTTTCCTTCTTCTCCCCGCCCCCCTCACTTCTCTTTTAGCCTCACTCCCCGGGCGTCATTCCTACTCCCTTGGACACCGTTTCGTCTTTCCCCACAGTAAGCCTCTTACGAGTTCGATCCAAACTGGCGCTCGCTTGATCATAATGCGCTCGCTCGCCAATATACGCCTGTATTGCAGGCTATGAGCACCCAGATCACCCCAAAGGAACGCACCCTCCGGCTCCAGGGTCGACTGCAACCGAGCGATAACTACTGTTCTCTCTGACGTCATAGTTAACTGTGTTGATGTGACCTCAAGACGTGACCACAGCCATTAACATTAGCACTTTTAGCATTCTATTGAACGTTGTTTTCAAATTTAGTTTTAATCTATGCAGTTATTCTCTATATTCAGATTTTTAGCGTTTGACACTGCAAAAAGGTTTCATTTCCTAGCCTGCAGAACAGGCGGATTAGCGCGTCAGAGAGCGAAATGCGATACACGAGCGCGAAGCGCGAGAGGAAAACCATCCGAATTTATTTCGTCTCGCGCTCCGCGCTCGTGTATCGCGTTTTGCTCTCTGCCCTGCTAATCCACCTGTTCTGCAGACGATCATTTCCTGTTCAACTTGTGACCGTTATTCTTCTACGTGCTTCTCTTGCATTACTGATCAAGCTTGGGGCTAATAATTTGAATCAACGAATCAGAGAGCTTTAATTTATTCCCGGTCCAATATTTTCTAAGTATTGGACCGCGGGTACATAAATACAAATCTTTCGTGATCAGTCGCCCTTTAAATCGTGCAATAAATCTCTTATACTGACCTTACCGGCTGTATTCGGCCACTTGGTCTTTAAAAGTTAGAACCGCAAAGGGTTTGGGTCGATATCAGTGACGGCTCAGTACAATATGTATAGTTTCGGAGAAATTTCGAATTCTGCACGGCGAGTCTCAATTCTTTCAGTTCTACGTGTTGGACTTCGCATTAATATTTTCATAGGAAATTAAACATCGATATATCCTAGGACTGAATTTTTTTGCTAGATTATCCGCTTACCTCGTTTTGATAACCTTAATGACAGAGATGAAAGGGGAATGGGGGAGGTGTTGAGCTGTTCTGGAAGATTTCGAGCAAGTTCCGACAACTCCGAAATTCCCACACTCTTTAACGTGTTGAATTAAATCGCAGCCCTGAACATGGTAAAATTTTTTTCACCTTGGTATTGGTTAGATTTTACCTTAACAGAACGTGATCAAAGCTTAGATTTTGGTTTATTAGATTCAGGAGGATTATCCGTCTGCCCGTCGCACTGAGGCATAATCAGTATATTTTACCGGATACACGAAATCTGCTCTCTTCTTACACCAGCATACGATGCTAAAAATAGTTTCCCTGAGTCATGTAGGTTTCCTTTACTTTGTAGTTCAGTGAAGAACTGGTATCATGACGAGTGGAAATAATTTGGGAAATCGCGGCCGGATTCCCGGAAAATACTCGGCGTGGTTTGTTTGTTTTCGAAGCATGACCTCATCGGACATGGCCGACATCTAATGGCCATAAATGGTATTGACCAACACAGCGAAACGTCTGTGGCGATTCGACCGAAATATCGAAAAAGTGATGTTACATAAGTTGTGAGATCACTGACAGACTGAAATTTCTCATGAATATTAATCAAAAATTTCTTACGTTTTCTAAATAGTTGCCATTTAAACGGAAGGATACAGGTTGAAATTGTCAAAATTCCAATTGTGATAACGCAATTCTTTGACATACTTTCTTTGTTCATTGTTGCACAGCAAAAGTGATTGTGTATGATAGTTTCTTTTGATTTGTTATGATTTGATATTTTATTGAGATTGCTAATATCTCTTTCCAAAGATCGAAGTAAGAACAGTTTTTTTGAAAGTTTTTCAAGAGGTGTGTCTGTAATGTCAAGGTTGACTGAATGAACCAGAAATTATTCAACCAGAACTGGAAGTAACGCAATGAAAGTTCGCGAATAAAGTCTTATTAAAACTCTATACCAGATAACATTCCCCATTTGTCATCTTATTTAAGAAAATATTGCATCTTTGCGAAACGAGAAGGTAGTAATTGGGAATGGAAACAGAAGTTTTACGTTTTGTGAATATAATTTTTCTTCCGTCCACGATGGATGAAATAAATGTTGTGCGTGCGATTCGGCCAATCACGTATGACCTGTGACGTCATGTCACGGGGGTGAGGCTATCACATCTCGTCGGTGAGTTCCTCGGTGGACTCTCTTAGAAATAACCTAAACTGGTGGGTTTTCCTTTATTTTTCCTTGGTCGAGACCGGTTTGAGGGACACGGTATTGTCTGTATCAAAACGAAAGTTGAAAGTGCGGTTTGCTGAGCTCGGCTCGCGGTGAAACGCTCATCAAACATGGAGAACGAGATGAAATATTTGGCCGTGGATCGGGCAACCATTGCTGATCCTGCGGCTCAGGCCAAGTGGACAGCGAAAAAGCTGGTGTGGATTCCAGACGATGAACACGGATTTGTGGCTGCGAGCGTCAAAGATGACAAGAAAGACGCTGTCGTTGTGGAATTGGAAGGTGGAAAACGAAAGACGGTGAACAAGGATGATATCCAAAAGATGAACCCACCCAAATTCGAGAAGGTGGAAGACATGGCCGACTTGACCTGTTTGAACGAAGCTAGTGTGCTGCATAACCTGAAGGACAGATACTACTCTGGGCTTATCTATGTAAGCGATTTATTATTCTTAACACGTCTCGTTCGCCTTGTTGTAGCGTTAGTTTGATATAAGCTTAACAATGGCGAGTGAGTTCCAAGTCTCACCGGAAGTTCAGCGTCGAATCATTCCTACTTCAGCTTACTAGCAATCGATCATTGTTGTTGTAAACTCTAATCGTTATATTATTATTTTCCACAGACATACTCGGGTCTTTTCTGCGTGGTTGTGAACCCTTACAAACGCTTGCCTATTTACACTGACAAAGTGGTCGATATGTATCGTGGGAAGAAAAGACATGAAGTACCACCGCATATCTACGCCATAACAGATAATGCATATCGTAGCATGCTTCAAGGTAGGCTCATAAATAAACTCTCTATTTCAAGCCATCGATATTATAATACCAAAACCAAAAATCCTGCTAGGTAGCGTTTTTGCACACTCGATGATTTATTCCACGCAAACAGCCCTTCAGATTAAAATATTGGACAATTATCTCCACGGATCGATCCATTATAATATTCTCGCCGTTTGGGAGACATTTTCATAATTTGTTTTTATAGAATTTTAGCATAATAACGTTCCTCGTGTATGCCTTGTCGTACGCAGAAAAATCCTCCAAAGTGCATTTAAGTTATCGATGAGAAACTCAAAGCCCGCTTCGCGACTCTCATTATATTTACGTGCTGCCCTGCGGAATTATTAAAACAGTGTCATTTAGGAATGGGAAATGTTAATGCCTGGGTTTTGAAAACAGTCCTTTTGTTCATTTTGTCTCGATATTTAATAGACAGATTATGGGTGAGCATTATAAGTTCTTTTATTCACCAAATCGTCGCTATCTCCGCGCTGCTCATGCATGGGACTGTTCGCAGTGGGCATTCCTTTTGCACAGAACGGTTTATTTTACCCCTCCTCCCCTTGTTAATAAATACGTGTTTACTTAAGTAGCTATTTGGTTCACTTCAGTTGTTTGTGGTAAAAAGAGTTCTTCATTCCATTTGCTGTGCGTGTCGGCGCGCGTAATGTGCATTCTAACTTGCGTGATGGTTGTCGATTTCCATTTCGAACGTTTAGCCTTTGTAGATGAGCAAACTTGTGATTAAAATTAAGCTAAATACAACTTGTTTTCGTTATGCACAAACGCGAAATCAGTACGTCATGCAATATAATTTTGAGCTTGTTGCCCTTTTTGTGGGTTTTCTGAATAACAGATCAAAGGACTGAAATAATTTTGGGCGAAGGTCTAAACTTTCAAGTGCATCAGTCAATTGTACTTAAGATCTGTCGCTTGAAATCCACATTTTTCTGGTTTCAATGCTATTTTGTCTTAATCTAGCACATAAAATTCTACCAAGTTGTGTCCTTGAAGTTACTCAAAAAAAATCTAGCCACTGTTGATTTTAAATATCCTCATTCATCTTGTGTATTTTTACACATGTATTGCTGTTGAATGAAGGATATGCATTTCTCTCTATATGTGAAAAGTTTCTTATCATACAATTCAAATTTCTTAGTAGGGGTTAAATGTATTTTATTGAGCTGATACAATGCAAAATGTAAACAGAAGGTTTTACTGGTAGCTTATCCTTATGAATACTTCCCCACTACATATGAAACTAACTCTTTGGAATCATCAAGTAAATGTGCCATTTCGTATGGAGAACAACACTTATTTATTACCAATGTAATCAAGGTTGTGTTTTGCTGATAAGGATATTGGATAGGGCCCAGGTAACGCCTAACGGTACACAAGGACATGAAAGATTCAAGAGGCAATGAATCACGTATCGTCTGTCTGGCAGAGTATTTTAGAAAGCTTAGTCTCGTTTTGCCAGTCATTCCACAAATTTTCACATTGCTAAGTTAATGACATCCAGGGAACAATGTACATAATTTTATGAAGGGATTGTGTTATCTTTCCAATTAGATGAGCTTTTTTCATCTACATGTATCGTGCAGTAGGTAAACAGGGCAGTAATGAGATGCTTTCTTGATTGAATGAATGAATGAATGAGAACTTTATTAATTTTAGATTTCTTTATATGGATTGGGAAAGTAGTAATTTTGGTAGTGTCACTGTCTTGATTCTTTTGAATTTAATTTTTGTATACCTGGGCATTAAAACTTGCTATTTCTGATTTGTTTATTATCTAAATAATGCTTTCTTTCTTTTGACTTTTTCTAACTAAATTGCTTTTTGAGCTATTGCCTTTTGTAGTAGTTGATTTTTGTTGAAAAAATGACTGTCCCTTTTTTAGATTTCTTTATATGTACAATTTTCCTTGATTCTTTGTCTCTTTCTTTTTTCTCT